>NW_027103075.1:0-30000 GCF_040182565.1 Anser cygnoides | reverse complement strand
TCTTCTCATCCTAATCCAAAACATAGCACCCTACCAGCTACTAGGAGGGAAATTAACTCTGTCCTGACTGGAACCAGTACCAAGAGGGGATCCCATCTAGCTCCATAGAGTCGTGAACATCCCCCATGAGGGATGCCATACGAGCAGTGGTGCTGCTCCCCAGGAACCAGGCCAGCTTCCTACAGAGCTGCCTTACGAGGAGCATGGCCACCAAGAAGATATGAGTTATCAGACTCAGCTCAGATCCTGGGAGATACCACATGGACAAGGGTCTGCAGCCAGCAAGAAAACAGGTACAGGTCTGGAAGTCCCTAGGACAGCCTAGTGTGGAGAGCAGCAAGGGCTGTGACAAGGCTGAGAGTCCCAACAGGACCCAGGGCTTTGTGTCCATGGCTCTGGCTGTTGTCTCTGCCACTGAGGCCTAGGAGGAGACAGCTTCTCGGTAAAGCACCAGGGCCTCATTGCCTCCTCGCCCCCACCCATGAACCAGGCAGGGCTCGTACCATTCTCCTGCACTTGGCCATGCACATCCCCATCTCCTCCTGCCCCACGAAGAGCCCTGAGCAGTGTGGGAAGGGAAAGGATCTCCCTTCCCAGGGGCTGGGGGTCAAGGCCTGGCCCTTGTGCTTGGTGAAACACATCCAGTTTTCCTACACATCAGTGCCACCTTCACATTGCCTTTGTCTCCTTGTCCTCACTGCCTCCAATGCTCTGCTCTAACAAGCTCCAAGGGGAGGCTGTGTCAGTGCT
This sequence comes from Anser cygnoides, assembly GCF_040182565.1. NCBI lineage: Eukaryota > Metazoa > Chordata > Aves > Anseriformes > Anatidae > Anser > Anser cygnoides. The sequence continues at coordinate 29,250 of NW_027103075.1, read as the reverse complement.
GGCCCTCAGGGGGACACTGCAGGAAACTTGCCTCTGACTTGGACTTGTTGAGAGATGTCTTCAATTGTCTCTCAGTGCCTGAGGTTCGTGGGCTCCTCACTGTGCCCCCCGAGGGGGGATTCCAATGCCTTGGGCTGGGCGTCTGGTGCTGAGCTGGGCCGGGCTCGTGGGACAGAGAGAGCTCGTGGCAAGAGGGCCGTGGTGCAGAGAGACAGCTCTGCCCAGGAGCAGCTCCTGTGCACGGCGCAGCAGGGCTGGGGGCTCTGACCGCAGGTGGCACGGGGAGAGGAGAGAAGGAGAGAGGGCTTGGAGGCAGTTGGCAGTGGGAGGATGCTGAGAGCTGCCTGCAGGAGAAATCTGCACAGCCCTTGACAAGGTACGTCTCTGGCTGCAGGGCCATGCAGCTGCCCGTCCTGGAAGGGTCTCCTGCTGGGTCTTGTTGCTGGGAGGGCAGTGGGCAATGCAGTAGGCTTTGGGAGTCCTGCTGGATGGCACTGCGAGGTGAGGAAGTCTGGCAGAAGCCCCTCGGAGTGCCCGAAGCCAGGTGCCCCTGGTCAGCCCAGAACACCCTGCCCTGCCTGGCCCGGCCGGGCTCTCTGCCAGCTGCCCTGGAGCTCGTGCAGCCATGGAAAGAAGAGAAGCTCCCAAGCTCCATCTGGCTTGCTGTGGCCCTTCTTCCTCAGCAGAATTCTCCTCTTTCTTCTCAGGGAAATACCTGAATGGGATGACAGTGCAGCTGAGAGAGGGGTGACACAAGGCAGCTGAGAACAGGACTGGTGGACAGAAGGGCTCTCCTCGGTCTTCATAATGGACACTCCCATAAAATATCAGCAGGAGTGTCCAGGAAATGTGAGGGCATTCAACCATCCAATACCTATCCTAAGCGTTACAGGGGCTACTGGGACAAAATGAAGCAAACAAAATCCCTACAGCTCAGCTCTGCGTTCAGATGAGTTGTTTGCAAGAACCGACGAGTCGAATGGAGTTGAGTTTCCCCCTTGTTCCTGCTTCCCTCCTGCTGCACAGCAGGAAGGACTCCTCTGGAGCCCACAGCAGCCCCTGCTCCCAGTGCCACTCTCAGCCAGCACCAGCCGCAGCTCAAGCAGGAGAGCTGCAGAAAGGTTCTCCTGCAAAGAGAGAGGCTTGGGCTGGGGGTGCTCTAAGACTGCAACAGGTTTTCCTCAGAGAAGTCTGTTCTAACTTTTTTCTGCTTTATCCTCTTCAACAGACCACTGCGTCCAGAGTCAGGAAATGCCCAACAGCAGCTCGGTGAGCGAGTTCCTCCTGCTGTCATTCGCAGACACGTGGGAGCTGCAGCTCCTGCACTTCGGGCTCTTCCTGGGCATCTACCTGGCTGCCCTCCTGGGCAACGGCCTCATCCTCACCGCCGTAGCCTGCGACCACCGCCTCCACACCCCCATGTACTTCTTCCTCCTCAACCTCGCCCTCCTCGACCTGGGCTGCATCTCCACCACTCTGCCCAAAGCCATGGCCAATGCCCTCTGGGACACCAGGGCCATCTTCTATCAAGGGTGTGCTGCACAGATCTTTTTCTTTCTCTTCTTCATATCAGCAGGATATTATACACTTACTGTCATGTCCTACGACCGCTACGTTGCCATCTGCAAGCCCCTGCACTACGGGAGCCTCGTGGGCAGCAGAGCTTGTGCCCAGATGGCAGCAGCTGCCTGGGGCAGTGGCTTTCTCAATGCTGTCCTGCACACGGCCACTACATTTTCCCTGCCCCTCTGCCAAGGCAATGCTGTGGACCAGTTCTTCTGTGAAATGCCCCAGATCCTCAAGCTCTCCTGCTCAGAGTCATTCCTCAGGGAGGTTGGGCTTATTGTAGTTACTGTGTGTTTAGCATTTGGCTGTTTTGTTTTCATTGTGCTGTCCTATGTGCAGATTTTCAGGGCCGTCCTGAAGATCCCCTCTGAGCAGGGCCGGCACAAAGCCTTTTCCACGTGCCTCCCTCACCTGGCCGTGGTCTCCCTGTTTATCAGCACTGGCATGTTTGCCTACCTGAAGCCCCCCTCCATCTCCTCCCCATCCCTGGACCTGGTTGTGGCAGTTCTGTACTCGGTGGTTCCTGCTGCCATGAACCCCCTCATCTACAGCATGAGAAACAAGGAGCTCAAGGATGCATTGAGGAAACTCTTTGGATACATGCTTCTTCATCATTAATAATGGGCGCAAAGTCCTAACAGGACACTTTTATTTTTTTATTTTATTTTATTTTTTCTGAATAAGTGTTCGAACAGCCTTACTTTAATTTTATACTATTTTCTGAGCCTTGTGATTTTCATTCAGAAATGATCCACTTAGTATCCTATATGTTTATCATTGTATTTTAGTTTTGAACCAAGTATATCATGTACTTATGGAAGTGGGTTTCCCCTTTAGATAAAGACAAAAAAGAGTCGAGCAGAAATTCATTGGTCTCAGCTTCCATCCCTTCCCATCTTTTCTGGAGCTGGGGGAGCAGCCCCAGCACGCAGGAGGGGCTCAGGGCCCAGAGCCCAGCTGCCACAGGGAGGAGCAGCCCCGCTGGCCCTCGCGGCTGCCCCTCACTGCCCGCTGGGCTCTGCCTCTCTGCTGCCTTCGGGTCGGGGCTGCTGCTTCCCTGGAGCCATGGCCATGGCCAGCAGCAGGACGTGGCCTTTTCACTGCTGCTCTCTTCTGGCTTCCACATTGTGCTTCTTGTATTTGGATAAGCCCTGAGATCTCATGTATGTTGGTGACAGTCCTGTTATCTCTACATTGGCATCTCTTCAATGTCTCTGCACGCCTCTTGCAAACCTGGTTTCAGGAATACACCCAAGGAGCTGCTTCCTGAACAGACCTCTTGCTTTTCTGGGCCTCACAATGGATCAGAACCCCAGCGTGATCGGTGAAGGATCAAGGGCTGGACTGGGAGCTGCCTTCTTGCTTGCCTATGGCCCAGCAAACAGTAACTGGCCTTGACTGGCCTGGGATTGTCCCCGTGGTGCTGGGTCTGAAGGCAAATGACATCCTGGTGAGGAACCCGGAGCTGCTCTGTGCCTGGGCCAGGCCTCTTGTGCTGGGCTGGGGAGCGGGGCTGGCCCTGCGGGGCACAGGCACTCTGTGCTGGGGATGTCCCAGGCAGGAGAGCAGGGCTCCTGCAGCTTCACGGCCCTCCATCTCCTGAGCCGTGGCTGGCCCCAGCGCGGGGGCTGCTGGGGAGGCCCAGAGCCGCCTTTGTGCCAGCAGCTGCGGTGCCTTGCGAGGGGCTGGGGCTGTGCTGGCCGTGCCCAGAGCCCTGCAGCAGGCTGCGGTGGGCACTGGCCTGGGGCCAGCCCAGCCTGGGCTGCTGGGCTGGGAGAGGTCCGGGAGGTGGGGAGAGGTGGGCAGGGGCTGGGCTGGGCTGGGCAGTGCCCGGCAGAGGGCACCAGCAGCGTCAGGGAGCGGTGGCAGCATGCAGGGGAGGGCTCCCAGCAGGGCTTGGTGCTGCAGAGCCAGGGCTGGGGAAGGGAGCCCCGAGCTGCAGGGGCAGGGGACACGAGGCCGCTGGGGGCCCTTGCTGGCCTGGGCAGAGCAGGAAGGGGGCCTAGGGCATTCGTCCCCTCACCGCAGCCTTCCACGACCTGTACGGCACTCACGCAGTGTCCAGGGCCAGGCTCTGCTCCATGGTGCGCAGGGAGAGGGCAAAGCCTCTCTGAAGAAGAGGCTGAAACTGAAAAGGTCCCTCCGCTGCCCCGTGGTGTGACAGGGTCAGGGTGGGACAGGTTACCTTTATTTGACGTAGTTCTTGTGTAATTTGCATTGGTGATGGCACAAAGAGAGAGTTCCTTCACCAGTCATGTACATCCTTCTTCATGTTAGGACACAACTCAACGTCCTTCAGTCTTCTTTATCTCACAGATGAACTGGATTAGGTCTCCTTGATTACTCTGAGGCACAATGCAGTGCTTTTTGCCTTCTGACACTCCAGCACAATATGTGTGACTTTCCCTTACTCTGCGCATTGACCTGACGGGTCATTTCACATTTTTCACTTTCATATCCCTAGTTGGAAGGGGATGATTCCCTAGAGTGGGGCAAGCTGATGGGTTCTGCCTCAGCCATTTGAAGTGTGCTATACTTGAGTTTTTCAGCCTGAGTTTGCTAAAGATGACCCAGGAAGGTAAATGGATGTTTAGGTGTCTAGTACGAATAATGGAAAGTATCTCAGGTTTCCAAGGCCATTTCAAATCTAGGTCAATCCCAGGAACCCACTGAAGAAGGGGTTTGTCTTTGAAGGGGTTTCCTGTTCTGGGCTGGGCTGCAGTTACAGGGACAAAGACCACTGCTGGCAGTGGAGGTGCCCTGGGAACTCCACCTGGCTCCACCTCATTTTCCCAACATGATCCGGTCTCCTGCAGGTCTTTTCTGACATCTGCTGGTTCAGGGAAGTGCCTCAAACACAACGGGGCCACAGGAGGTTTTCCCTGGTTATGCTTATGGTCAGACAGCAAAGCTCTGCCTGAATACCCAGTAATTTTTTTAGTCCTTAACTAATAAAGCAACTACTCATCAGCACAAATGATTCAACCCCTTCCATTAAATGTCTCACGTGAATGATAATTTCTATCATGATGAAATGTTAATTTTCAGGATGTGTATTCATTACAGGAGGAGAAATACTGATGTTCACCTGTACTTGCATTGTCATTGTTTTGTCTATCATGGTGTGCTCCCTCATCTTCCAGGCTCAAAAGCCGTCTTCATTACAAAGACCCTGCTGAATGCCACCTTTCCAGCTGCCTGTCTGGACCTATGCACTTCCCATGGTTCTCCTGCTTTGCCCTCCCCTTACTCTTGGATCATTCAGACTGCTCTCACCAACCCAGTTGCTGCTTTGAGTTTCAGTGAGTTCCACCTCGCCCATCTCTCAGCAGTCTGTCTAATGGTTTCCTTAGCAAGAAACTCATCATTTATCATTGAATTAGTAAGATATGGATTAATACTAACACTATGATTTTAAATTTTCTATTAATCAGTGTAAAATACATCAAGTACCATCATCCTTTTGGGAAGGTAAACGTCACTGGAGGCAACAAAATGCAGAACTTGAACTTTGTTCTTTCTTTTTTTTTTTTTTAAATTGCAACATGATTTCCTGTGTTGGTTTTTTTTTTGTTTGTTTGTTTGTTTGTTTTTTAATAGAAAAAACCCTACTCTTCCTACCTAAGCAGGGCTTCGAAGGAGTAACCTTAGACCACTATCTTTAGGAAAATGATGCTCCAAACTGAAATGCAACAAAATTCAGCCTTTAAAATGAGGAAAGATTTCTATTAGATGCTCTTTGAAATCTTCCTCCTTAACTACACCATGAAAGCTCTCCAATTAGCTCTACAAGTCTTGAAGACGTGAAGAAAATTATGGGAGAGATATGGCTGCTAAGGACGTTCTGCATTTTAATGAGTTCCATGGTGTATTTTGGTGCTCAGTCTATGAAGGAGAATGATGTAACCGCTTGAGAAGGTAAAGTCAGAAGGAAAAGTTGAAGTGACTTGGAGTATTAATGGGCCCCACTGAGGGCTGTTCCTAACAAAGCCTCCCCAGGGACTTGCTAGGGCAGATAACTGGAGGCCATGATTGCAGACAGGCAAAGCGCTGTGCTGAGAAAAGTCTTGGTTGGTTTTGGTGAAGCAGAAGGGCCAAGGCCTGACCCCAGCCACTGGGAGGGGAGATCCTGCACCCCCACGTCTGGCTCAGGGCTCTTCTTGGGGTCTGTATGATGTGGTGGGCAGTGTGATGCCACGGGAAGAACTTCATTAGGACACCTCCCCACCCCTGCACAGGGTATCAAGGAAGCAGTGAGGCCCCATTGCAATGACTATATCTCGTCTCCTCAGAAGCTCTAGCCAAAGGGACAAAAACGTCAGGGCTGTTGGGGCCTTCCATTCCTGCCAGCACCCTCTGCCTTCTCCTCTGCAGGCTTTCCTATGCTGTGCCACACTTTGCCCTATTTCCTTGAAGTCTGCAGACACCCATCTCTGTTCACCGCCTTGCTCTCATCCCGGCATTTCCATAATCTCACCCATGTCTCGTCAACCCTCAGCTGTTCCTTGAAACACAAAGCTAGGGTCTAATCTTTCGGTGACCTCTGGCACCACAGCATTACTCTTTCACGGACATTTCTTCCTCCTCGTTGCCAGTGACACCCTTCCAAGGTGCACTTTGTGGCAGTTTCTCTCTCCTGCTCTTTCCTACTACCAAAGAAAACTCCATCGGGGTGGAAACCACTCCTGAAGCAGCCATCCCAACCCATCAGGCTCCTTGCGGCCTGTCAGCCAAGCAGACAGAAGTCACCTCCCCAGCATCTCCCAAGGCCTGGGCCTGCTGCTGGCCTTGCAGCTTCTTGGCTAGACACAGCCAAGCCTTGTGCCTCCTGCTGTCCAGGCCTGGACTCAAGCAGAAGGGACAGGACAGCCCCTCTGCGGGCCTTCTTTCTGTCTGGGTCCTCCTGGGGATGGAGGCAGAGGGGATCCCACAGGCAGCATGCCAAGCAGGGGCCTTCTGCTGGCCTAGCAGGGCCACTGGCAGATGTCAGCCCCAAAGTGCACATCCCAGGGAGAAGCCAAGGCTGACCTGCCACCTCCAGACACAAGGGACCTCACAGTCCCTTTGCGTGACACGTTCCTGCTGCTGCCCTATCAGCTGCAGAGACAGAAGTGACCTCCCAGTCACTGCCCCAGTCACATTCCTCCTGCTGGGGCAGGAGATCCTGAGGCAGAGCTGACCTCTCTGGAGCCCCCTCGGTACTTGTTTTTCACTTTCTGGGTTAGAGATTAAGGAAAGTTTTAGTCGGAGTGTTTGTTGTTCTGCTTGTGGTGTCAGGTCTGTGGCTAAGGTATGGACAAGCTCTATGGTTTAGGGTTTTTTAGGTCTACCAAGGAGTCTAGTGTTACGTAGAGCATTTTAATGCTAGTGTTAAGAAAAGGGATCAGGGTGAACAAGAGAGAAAATGGATTCCTTTCAGAGTGTTGGAGTAGCACTTCGGTTGAGGGATTAAAATTCCTGGTTCAAGTAAGGTAAGGGCCATACGTGACTGTTTTAAGTCAGTGTTACCACAGCATCTACATTACACGAACCCTCTTACCTCTATGAAATCATAAGTTTCTGCTGGCCAAGCTCTGCTTCCCACCCCAAAATCTCACATCTCTCTTGTCCAGGCTGCTCCTGACCTCCCCATATCTTATTGGGATCAGCTTTCTGATGACATTCTTGATCGCAGAGTATCTGTCTCACCTCTGTTGGCTACTCTAGTCTTGAGACAGAAGTGGCATTGTAGGCAGAAGGGAAAAGGGCACAAGGTCTTTAGAAGCATCCTGCACAATGTGCCCATCAGCTCTGCACCTTCACAAAACTGCGCTTCCTACCAACAAATTTTGTTTCCAGAATGGCTTCTATGGTCCAGGGTTCCTTTTTCCAGGCCCTCACGCATGGTTTTGTTTTGGATGTGCAGGGATGGGATAAGGAAAACCAAGGCATGGATGGAACTAAGCTTGCCAAAGGATGCAAAGATTAACCGGAAGAAATTCTGTAGATGCTTTGCTCAGAAAAGAAAGGCCAAGGAGAGTGTTCCCCTTCTGATGGATGAGAAGGGTGAACTGGTAATGACAGACATGAAGAAGGCTGAGGGACTCAGCAACGTCTTCTCCTCAGTCTTCACTGCCAGTCAGGCTTCCCAAGTCTTTCATTTCCCTGAACGCATAGAAGGAGGCTGGGGGGCAAAGTCCCACCCGCTGTAAGTGAAGAGCAGGTTCGAGACCACCTGATGAAACTCAACAAGTACAAGTCTATGGAGCCTGATGACTTGCACCCCAGGGTCCTTAGGGAACTGTCTGATGTAGCTGCCAAGCCTCTCTCCATCATATTTGAAGAGTCCTGGCGGTCGGGTGAAGTCCCTGGTGACTGGGAAAAGGGAAACATCACTCCCCTTTTGATTCAGGGTAGAAAGGAGGACCCAGGAAACTACAGAACGTTGAGCCTCATATCTGTGCCTGGCAATATCATGGAAAAGATCCTCCTCAAATCGATGTCAGGGAACATGCAAGACAAAGAAGTGATCTGAGGCAGCCAGCATGGCTTCACCAAAGGGTAAATCCTGTTGGCCCAATCTGATGGCTTTCTACAATAAAGCGACCACATTAGACAACAGGGAAGACCAACTGTTATCTGGTTAGCTACTTGGAATTGTGTTGTCACAGTCTGCCATGACATCCTGGTCTCCACAATGGAGAGATACGCATTTGATGGGTGGACCATTGAGTGGATAAGGATTTGGCTTGAAGGTCACACCCAGAGAGCGATGGTCAATGGCTCTATGTCCAAGTGGAGGCTGGTGATGAGTGGTGTCCCTCAGGGTTCTATCCTGGGACCGGTACTGTTTAATAGCTTTATCAATGATAGGGGCAGTGGGATCAAGTGCATCCTCAGCAAGTGTGCAGAAGACACCAGCTGAGAGGTGTAGTGGATGCAACAGAGGAAGGGATGCCATCCAAATGGTCCTGGACAAGCTTGAAATTTGGGCCCATGTTAACCTAAGGAGGGTCAACAGGTCCAAGTGCAAGGTGCTGCACCTGGGCCGGGGAAATCCCAGACATGGGGATAGGCTGGGAGAAGAACTCATTGAGAGTAGCCCTGCAGAGAAGGACTTGGGGGTTCTGCTGGACGAAAAGATCAACATGAGCGAGCAGTGAGCGCTTCTAGCCCAGAAGGCCAACTGCATCCTAGGCTGCATCAAGAAAGGAGTGGGCAGCAGTTGGAGGCAGGTGATTGTCCCCCTCTGCTCTGCCCTTGTGAGGCCTCACCTGGAGTACTGTGTCCAGGTTTGGGGCCACCAGCACAAGAAAGATGTGGACCTCTTACAGCAAATCTAGAGGAGGGCTACAAAAATGATCAGAGGGCTGGAGCACCTCGCCTGTGAAGACAGGCTGAAGGAGTTAGGTTTGTTCAGCCTGGAGAAGAGAAGGCTCCAGGGAGACCTCCTTGCAGCTTTTCAGTCCTTAAAGGGGTCTTTTAAGAAAACTGGAGAAGGACTCTTTACTACTCGGGTAGATAATGACAGGAGGATGTGGTCTAAACTAAAAGAGAGGAGATTTAGACCAGACATTAGGAGGAAAATCTTCCCTGTAAGGGTAGTGAGGTACTGGAACAGGTTGCCCAGAGAAGTTGTGGATGCCCCATCCCTGGAGGTGTTCAAGGCCAGTCTGGATGAGGCCTTGGCCAACCTGATCTAGTGGGTGGAATCTGGGGGGAGTTCACTTAGATGATCTTTAAGGTCCCTTCCAACCCAAGCAATTCTACGATTCTATGATACTAGGATGAAAATTAACTGAATCCTAACCAAAGCCAGGACACAAATAGCCTAAGGGCAAGATATCTCTGTGCGTATATCAAAAGAGAGGAAAAGTGGTGATAGTTATTTAGAAAGTGTCAGACCTGAGTATGACATAAGAACAATGGTATGGAGTAAGGGGTGGATATAGTCCGAGTTTTAGCTGGGATAGACTTGATTTTTCTTCCTAGGAGCTGGTGTGGTGCTGTGTTTTGGATTTACAGAATCAGCGAATCACAGAGTAGTTTGGGTAGGAAAGGACCTTAAAGATCCTAAAATTCCAACCCCTCTGCCGTGGGCAGAGACACCTTCCACTAGATCAGGTTGCTGAAAGCCCCATCCAAGCTGGTCTTCAAAACTTCCAGTGAGGGGGGATCCACAACATCTCTGGGCAGCCTGTTCCAGTGCCTCACCACCCTCTGAGTAAAGAACTTCTTTCGAATATCTAATCTAAACCTACCCTCTTTCAATTGAAAACCATTTCCCCTAGTCCTATCACTACGCTAGTTGATGAAGAGTCCCTCCCCAGCTTTCCTACAGCCCCCTTTAGGTAGTAGAAGGCCGCCATAAGGTCTCCCCAGAGCCTTCTTTTCTCTAGGCTGAACAACACCAAATCCCACAGCCTGTCTTCAGAGGAGAGGTGCTCCAGCCCCTTGATCATCCTCGTGGCCCTCCTCTGGATTCATTTGAATAGATCCGTGTCCTTCTTATGCTGGGGGCCCCACAGCTAAACACAATACCTGACATGTGGCCTCACCAGGGCCGAGTAGAGAGGCACAATCACTTCCCTACTCCTGCTGACCACACCATTCCTGGTACAAGCCCGGATGCTGTTGGCCTTCTTGACCACCTGAGCACCCTGCTGGCTCCTATTCAGCCGATTATCCACCAATACCCCCAAGTCCTTTTCTTCTGGGCAGCTGTCCAGACACCCTTCCCCCAGCATTTCAGGGGGTTGAAGTTCTCCAAAAGCAGGACCCAGCACTTGGCCTTGTTGAACTTCATAGATTTGGCCTTGGCCCATGAGTCCAGCCTAAACCACATCCACGGCCATTACGTCATCCACTGAGTGCATCACTTTGTCACAGAAGGAGTTTAGATTTGTCAAGTAGGACCTGACTTTGCTAAAGCCCTCCTGACTGCGCCTGATCACCTGGTTGTCTTTTAAGTGTTGCATGATGGTACTCAAGATAATGTGCTCCATGAACTTCCCCGTCACTGGTCAGACTGACAGGCCTGTAGTTCCCCAGATCCTCCTTCCAGTTATTTTGTAGGTGGGCATCATATTTTCTTGTCACCAGTTGACTGGGAACACCTCTGGTAGCCAGGACTGCTGAGAAATGATGGAAAGCGGCTTGGTGAGCACTTCTGCCAGCTCCCTCAGTACCAAGAGGGGGATCCCATCTAGCTCCATAGACTCGTGAACATCCCCCATGAGGGATGCCATACGAGCAGTTGTGCTGCTCACCAGGAACCAGGCCAGCTTCCTACAGAGCTGCCTTACAAGGAGCATGGCCACCAAGAAGATCTGAGTTATCAGACTCAGCTCAGATCCGCTGAGACACCACACAGGTAAGGGTCTACAGCCAGCAGGAAAAGATGTGCAGGTGTGGGAGTCCCTAGGACAGCCTGGTGTGGAGAGGAGTAAGGGATGTGACAAGGGTGAAAGTCCCAACAGGACCCAGGGCTTTGTGTCCATGGCTCTGGCTGTTGTCTCTGCCACTGAGGCCTAGGAGGAGACAGCTTATCGGTAAAGCACCAGGGCCTTATTGCCTCCTCGCCCCCACCCATGAACCAGGCAGGGCTCGTACCATTCTCCTGCACTTGGCCATGCACATCCCCATTTCCTCCTGCCCCAGAAAGCCCTGAGCAGTGTGTGAAGGGAAAGGATCTCCCAGGGGCTAGGGGTCAAGGACTGACCCTTGTGCTTTGTGACACACATCCATTTTTCCTACACATCAGTGTCACCTTCACATTGCCTTTGTCTCCTTGTCCTCACTGCCTCCAATGCTCTGCTCTAACGAGCTCCAAGGGAGGCTGTGTCAGTGCTGGCCCTCAGGGGGACACTGCAGGAAACTTGCCTCTGACTTGGACTTGTTGAGAGATGTCTTCAATTGTCTCTCAGTGCCTGAGGTTCGTGGGCTCCTCAGCAAAGCCCGCCGAGGGAGGATTCCAATGCCTTGGGCTGGGCGCCTGGTGCTGAGCTGGGCCGGGCTCGTGGGACAGAGAGAGCTCGTGGCAAGAGGGCCGTGGTGCAGAGAGACAGCTCTGCCCAGGAGCAGCTCCTGTGCACAGCGCAGCAGGGCTGGGGGCTCTGACCGCAGCTGGCACGGGGAGAGGAGAGAAGGAGAGAGGGCTTGGAGGCAGTTGGCAGTGGGAGGATGCTGAGAGCTGCCTGCAGGAGAAACCTGCACAGCCCTTGACAAGGTACGTCTCTGGCTGCAGGGCCATGCAGCTGCACGTCCTGGAAGGGTCTCCTGCTGGGTCTTGTTGCTGGGAGGGCAGTGGGCAATGCAGTAGGCTTTGGGAGTCCTGCTGGATGGCACTGCGAGGTGAGGAAGTCTGGCAGAAGCCCCTCGGAGTGCCCGAAGCCAGGTGCCCCTGGTCAGCCCAGAACACCCTGCCCTGCCTGGCCAGGCCGGGCTCTCTGCCAGCTGCCCCGGAGCTCGTGCAGCCATGGAAAGAAGAGAAGCTCCCAAGCTCCGTCTGGCTTGCTGTGGCCCTTCTTCCTCAGCAGCATTCTCCTGTTCCTTCTTCGGGAAACACCTGAATGGGATGACAGTGCAGCTCAGAGAGGGGTGACACAAGGCAGCTGAGAACAGGACTGGTGGACAGAAGGGCTCTCCTCGGTCTTCATAATGGACACTCCCATAAAATATCAGCAGGAGTGTACAGGAAATGTGAGGGCATTCAACCATCCAATACCTATCCTAAGCATTACGGGGGCTACTGAGATAAAATGAAGCAAAATGAACAGCTCAGGTCTGCGTTCAGATGAGTTGTTTGCAACAACCGACAAGTCGAATGGAGTTGATTTTCCCCCATGTTCCTGCTTCCCTCCTGCTGCACAGCAGGAAGGACTCCTCTGGAGCCCACAGCAGCCCCTGCTCCCAGTGCCACTCTCAGCCAGCACCCGCTGCAGCTAAAGCAGGAGAACTGCAGAAAGCTTCTCCTGCAGAGATAGAGCCTCTTGCCTGGGGAGTACTCCAAAGCTGACAATAGGTTTTCCTCAGGGAAGCCTCTTCTAACATTGTTCTGCCTTCTTTCTCCAACAGAAAGCTGTGTCCAAAGACAGCAAATGCCCAACAGCAGCTCTGTGAGCGAGTTCCTCCTGCTGGCATTCGCAGACACGCGGGAGCTGCAGCTCCTGCACTTCGGGCTCTTCCTGGGCATCTACCTGGCTGCCCTCCTGGGCAACGGCCTCATCCTCACCGCCGTAGCCTGCGACCACCGCCTCCACACCCCCATGTACTTCTTCCTCCTCAACCTCGCCCTCCTCGACCTGGGCTGCATCTCCACCACTCTCCCCAAAGCCATGGCCAATGCCCTCTGGGACACCAGGGCCATCTCCTATCAAGGGTGTGCTGCACAGGTCTTTTTCTTTCTCTTCTTTGCCGACCACCACATTTGCTAAATTTCTAACCCAGAAAAGTGAGCCCTAGTCCCAAAGAGACTAGAGAGGTCAGCTCTGCCTCAGGATGTCCTGCCCCAGCAGGAGGAATGGGACTGGGGCAGTGACTGGGAGGTCACTTCTGTCTCTGCAGCTGATAGGGCAGCAGCAGGAACGTGTCACGCAAAGGGACTGTGAGGTCCCTTGTGTCTGGAGGTGGCAGGTCAGCCTTGGCTTCTCCCTGGGATGTGCACTTTGGGGCTGACATCTGCCAGTGGCCCTGCTAGGCCAGCAGAAGGCCCCTGCTTGGCATGCTGCCTGTGGGATCCCCTCTGCCTCCATCCCCAGGAGGACCCAGACACAAAGAAGGCCCGCACAGGGCTTGTCCTGTCCCTTCTGCTTGAGGCCAGGACTGGACAGCAGGAGGCACAAGGCTTGGCTGTGTCTAGCCAAGAAGCTGCAAGGCCAGCAGCAGGCCCAGGCCTTGGGAGATGCTGGGGAGGTGACTTCTGTCTGCTTGGCTGACAGGCCGCAAGGAGCCTGATGGGTTGGGATGCCTGCTTTAGGAGTGGTTTCCACACTGATGGAGCTTTCTTTGGTAGTAGAAAAGAGCAGGAGAGAAAAAACTGCCACAAGGTGCACCTTGGAAGGGTGGCACTAGCCACAAGGAGGAAGAAATGTCCCTCTAAGGGTCTTGCTGTGGTGACAAAGGTCACCCAAAGAGTGTCTGTGATCACACCATGGCTTTGTGTGTCAAGGAACAGCCGAATAAGGTTGAAGAGACATGGGTGAGATGATTGAAATGCCGGGATGAGAGCAAGGTGGTGGACAGAGATGGGTGTCTGCAGACTTCAAGGAAATAGGGCAAAGTGTGCCACAGCATAGGAAAGCCTGCAGAAGAGAAGGCAGAGGGTGCTGGCAGGAATGGAAGGCCCCAACAGCCCTGACCTTTTTGTCCCTTTGGCTATAGCTTCTGAGGAGACGAAATATAGTCATTGCAATGGGGCCTCTTTGCTTCCTTGATACCCTGTGCAGGGGTGGGGAGGTGTCCTAATGAAGTTCTTCTCGTGGCATCACACTGCCCTCCACATCATACAGACCCCAAGAAGAGCCCTGAGCCAGACGTGGGGGTGCAGGATCTCCCCTCCCAGTGGCTGGGGTCAGGCCTTGGCCCTTCTGCTTCACCAAAACCAACCAAGACTTTTCTCAGCACAGCGCTTTGCCTGTCTGCAATCATGGCCTCCAATGATCTGCCCTAACAAGTCCCTGGGGAGGCTTTGTTAGGAACAGCCCTCAGTGGGGCCCATTAATACTCCAAGTCACTTCAACTTTTCCTTCTGACTTTACCTTCTCAAGCGGTTACATCATTCTCCTTCATAGACTGAGCACCAAAATACACCGTGGAACTCATTAAAATGCAGAACGTCCTTAGCAGCCATATCTCTCCCATAATTTTCTTCACGTCTTCAAGACTTGTAGAGCTAATTGGAGAGCTTTCATGGTGTAGTTAAGGAGAAAGATTTCAAAGAGCATCTAGTAGAAATCTTTCCTCATTTGAAACGCTGAATTTTGTTGTATTTCATTTTGGAGCATCATTTTCCTATAGATATTGGTCTAGGGTTACTCCTTTGAAGCCTTGCTTAGGTAGGAAGAGCAGGGTTTTTTGAAAAACAAACAACAGGAAATCATGCTGCAATTTTCAAAAAGAAAAAAAGTTCAAGTTCCTCATTTTGTTTCCTCCAGTGATATTATCCTTCCCATAAGAATGACTGTACATGATATATTTTACACTGATTAATAGGAAATTTAAAATCATAGTGTTAATATTAATCCATATCATACTAATTCAATGAGAAACAATGAGTTTCTTGCTAAGGAAACCATTAGACAGACTGCTGAGACATGGGCGAGCTGGAACTCAGTGAAACTCAAAGCAGCAACTGGGTTGGTGAGAGCGGTCTGAATGATCAACGAGTAAGGGGAGGGCAAAGCAGGAGACCCATGGGAAGTGCATAGGTCCAGACAGGCAGCTGGAAAGGGGACATTCAACACGGACTGTTTAATCAAGCTGGGTGGATGTACCTGGAAGGTGAGGGAGCACACCATGATAGACAAAGCGATGACAATGCAAGTACAGGTGAACACCAGTTTTTCTTTTTCTGTGATGAAAATACATCCTGAAAATGCCTATTTCTTCATGAGAGAAACTACACTGTGCGACAGTTTACGGAAGGGATTGAGTCAATGGAGGGAATGAGTCGTTGCTTTATGACTTAGGTACTGAAGAAAATACTGGGTACTGAAGCAGAGCTTTGCTGTCTGACCATAAGCAACCAGTGCCAAGCTCTTCAGAGTAGTTTACTGACATTTGAAATATTTCCTTGAAACCCCATTTCCTGGTTATGCTTTCAATGAAATCATTAGGCCTCCAGAGCCTCTGGTGCATTTAGAGTAATTCCCTGGAATGGAAGCTGTCTGAAAGGACCTGCAGGAGGCCAGAGCCTGTTGGTGGATAAGGTGGAGACAGGTGATGTTTCCCGGGCACCTCCACTGCCCGCTGTGGTCATTGTCCCTGTAACTGCAGCCCAGCCCAGCACAGGAAACCCCTTCAAGGCAAATTCCTTCTTCAGCCGTTTCTTGGGATAGACCTAAATTTGAAATGGCTTTTGGGATCCCAAGTCACTCTCCCTCCTTCCTAGGAGACACCTAAACATCCATTTACCATCCTAGGTCATCTGTGGAAAACTGAGGCTGAAAGACTCAAGAGCAGGACACTTCAAATGGCTGAGAAGGAACCCATCAGCTTGCCCCACTTTGGGGAATCATCCCCTTCCAGCTAGGGATATGAAAGTGAAAAATGTGAAATGACCCGTCAGGTCAATGCACAGAGTAAGGGAAAGTCACACATATTGTGCTGGAGTGTCAGAAGGCAAAAAATACTGCACTGTGCCTCAGAGTAATCAAGGAGACCTAATCCAGTTCATCTGTGAGATAAAGCAGAGTGAAGGACGTTGTGTCCCAACATGAAGAAGGATGTACATGACTGGTGAAGGAGCTGTCTTTTTGTGCCATCACCAATGCAAATTACACAAGAACTACATCAAATAAAGGTAAGCTGTCCCACCCTGGCCCTGTCACACCACGGGGCAGCGGAGGGACCTTTTTCAGTTTCAGCCTCTTTTTCAGAGAGGCTTTGCCCTCTCCCTGCGCACCACGGGGCAGAGCCTGGCCCTGGATGCTCCGTGAGCACCGTGCAGGTCGTGGCAGGCTGCGGTGAGGGGACGAATGCCCTGGGCCCCCTTCCTGCTCTGCCCAGGCCAGCAAGGGCCCCGAGCGGCCTCGTGTCCCCTGCCCCTGCAGCTCTGGGCTCCCTTCCCCAGCCCTGGCTCTGCAGCACCAAGCCCTGCTGGGAGCCCTCCCCTGCATGCTGCCACCGCTCCCTGACGCTGCTGGTGCCCTCTGCCGGGCACTGCCCAGCCCAGCCCAGCCCCTGCCCACCTCTCCCCACCTCCCGGACCTCTCCCCAGCCCGGCAGCCCAGGCTGGGCTGGCCCCAGGGCAGTGCCCACCGCAGGCTGCTGCAGGGCTCTGGGCACGGCCAGCACAGCCCCAGCCCCTCGCAAGGCACCGCAGCTGCTGGCACAAAGGCGGCTCTGGGCCTCCCCAGCAGCCCCCGCGCTGGGGCCAGCCACGGCTCAGGAGATGGAGGGCCGTGAAGCTGCAGGAGCCCTGCTCTCCTGCCTGGGACATCCCCAGCACAGAGTGCCTGTGCCCCGCAGGGCCAGCCCCGCTCCCCAGGCCAGCACAAGAGGCCTGGCCCACGCACAGAGCAGCTCCGGGTTCCTCACCAGGATGTCATTTGCCTTCAGACCCAGCACCACGGGGACAATCCCAGGCCAGTCAAGGCCAGTTACTGTTTGCTGGGCCATAGGCAAGCAAGAAGGCAGCTCCCAGTCCAGCCCTTGGTCCTTCACTGATCACGCTGGGGTTCTGATCCATTGTGAGGCCCAGAAAAGCAAGAGGTCTGTTCAGGAAGCAGCTCCTTGGGTTTATTCCTGAAACCAGGTTTGCAAGAGGCGTGCAGAGACATTGAAGAGATGCCAATGTAGAGATAACAGGACTGTCACCAACATACATGAGATCTCAGGGCTTATCCAAATACAAGAAGCACAATGTGGAAGCCAGAAGAGAGCAGCTGTGGAAAGGCCACGTCCTGCTGCTGGCCATGGCCATGGCTCCAGGGAAGCAGCAGCCCCGACCCGAAGGCAGCAGAGAGGCAGAGCCCAGCGGGCAGTGAGGGGCAGCCGCGAGGGCCAGCGGGGCTGCTCCTCCCTGTGGCAGCTGGGCTCTGGGCCCTGAGCCCCTCCTGCGTGCTGGGGCTGCTCCCCCAGCTCCACAAAAGATGGGAAGGGATGGAAGCTGAGACCAATGAATTTCTGCTCGACTCTTTTTTGTCTTTATCTAAACGGGAAGCCCACTTCCATAAGTACATGAGATACTTGGTTCAAAACTAAAATACAATGATAAACACACAGGATACTAAGTATATCATTTCTGAATGAAAATCACAAGGTTCAGAAAATAGTTTAAAAGTAAAGTAAGACTGTTTTAACACTTATTCAGAAAAAAAGAGAAAAAAAAAAGTATTCTGTTAGGACTTTGCGCCCATTATTAATGATGAAGAAGCATGTATCCAAAGAGTGTCCTCAATGCATCCTTGAGCTCCTTGTTTCTCATGCTGTAGATGAGGGGGTTCATGGCAGCAGGAACCACAGAGTACAGAACTGCCACAACCAGGTCCAGGGATGGGGAGGAGATGGAGGGGGGCTTCAGGTAGGCAAACATGCCAGTACTGATAAACAGGGAGACCACGGCCAGGTGAGGGAGGCACGTGGAAAAGGCTTTGTGCCGGCCCTGCTCAGAGGGCATCCTCAGCACGGCCCTGAGGATCTGCACATAGGACACCACAATGAAAACAAAGCAACCAAAGGCTAAGACACTAACTACAACAAGCCCAACCTCCCTGAGGAATGACTCTGAGCAGGAGAGCTTGAGGATCTGAGGAAGATCACAGAAGAACTGATCAAGTTCATTACCTTGGCAGAGGGGCAGAGAAAATGTAGTGGCCGTGTGCAGGACAGCATTGAGAAAGCCACTGCCCCAGGCAGCTGCTGCCATCTGGGCACAAGCTCTGTTGCCCACGAGGCTCCCGTAGTGCAGGGGCTTGCAGATGGCAACATAGCGGTCGTAGGACATGACAGTAAGTGTATAATATCCTGCTGATATGAAGAAGAGAAAGAAAAAGACCTGTGCAGCACACCCTGGATAAGAGATGGCCCTGGTGTCCCAGAGGGCATTGGCCATGGCTTTGGGCAGAGTGGTGGAGATGGATCCCAGGTCGAGGAGGGCGAGGTTGAGGAGGAAGAAGTCCATGGGTGTGTGGAGGCGGTGGTCGCAGGCTACGGTGGTGAGGATGAGGCCGTTGCCCAGGAGGGCAGCCAGGTAGATGCCCAGGAAGAGCCCGAAGTGCAGGAGCTGCAGCTCCCGCGTGTCTGCGAATGCCAGCAGGAGGAACTCGCTCACAGAGCTGCTGTTGGGCATTTGCTGCCCTTCATCAAGGGCACTGCAAAGAAGAAAAAATACAGACTGTTAGGGTAATTTTCTCTGAGGAATACTCTTTTCTTTTCTCGTTAAAGCCTTCACTTTGTCTTTCTTTCAGGGTTACCTTTGTGTCTCTCCCTGGTTGTAGCCCTGCTTTGTGCTTGCTGAGTGTCCCGTACTTAGCAGCCACCTCTGCCCATCAGCCCCCAATGCGCCACCCGTGGTCCACTGCAGTGGTAAATGTTGTTGCTGTGGCGGCAAACCTCAGCCAGAGGTCACGTCCAGGAGGGCTGCTCTGTCCATCCCCTGGTGCCCAGCTGCTGCCTGCTTGCAGCACTCAGGTGTGGGATGGCTGCATTCAGAAGTTGTGCTAAAAAATTACACCTCCTTGTCTGCAGGTCCTAAAGAACAGCTCAGAAAAACCCTGGTACAGTCTGTAAGTAGAGAGAAGGGAGGGGATATTCTGAGGTTCGTCAGTAACCTGCTTAGGTCTCAGTTCAAGGCAGTGGAAGCTTAGTCACCTGTGCAAATCCAACCACTCAAAACAGAGCCTGCCCCAGAATCAGAGCAGGAAAAACAGGCACAGACTGCAGAAAGTGCCTTCTTTTTGCAGGCAGCCCCTGCCTTCCCCTTTCTCTGCCCAGGGCTGCCCTGCAGCACTTTCTCCTTCACACTGCAGAAGCCGTGAGAGACATCCTGGCAGCTCCAGGCCAGGCAGAGACATCCCGGACCCAAGAGCCCCTTCCAGGAACCTCCCCTGCACTGTCCTGCAGCCAGAGACTTACCATGGGCAGGGCTGTGAAGGTTTCTCCTGCACTGAGCTCTCCTCTGCCCACCCCCTCCAGGCTGCCTGGAATCCCTTTCTGCCTGGGTGCCTGCGGTCAGAGCCCCCAGCCCTGCTGCGCTGTGCACAGGAGCTGCTCCTGGGCACAGCTGTCTCTCTGCACCAGGGCCCTCTTGCCACGAGCTCTCTCTGTCCCACGAGCCCGGCCCAGCTCAGCACCAGACGCCCAGCCCAAGGCATTGGAATCCCCCCTCGGGGGGCTTTGGTGAGGAGCCCATGAACCTCAGGCACTGAGAGACAATTGAAGACATCTCTCAACAAGTCCAAGTCAGAGGCAAGTTTCCTGCAGTGTCCCCCTGAGGGCCAGCACTGACACAGCCTCCCTTGGAGCTCATTAGAGCAGAGCATTGGAGGCAGTGAGGACAAGGAGACAAAGGCACTGTGAAGGTGACCCTGATGTGTAGGAAAAGCTGGATGTGTGTCACCAAGCACGAGGGCCAGGCCTTGACCCCAGCCCCTGGGAAGGGAGATCTTTTCCCTTCACACACTGCTCAGGGCTCTTCGTGGGGCAGGAGGAGATGGGGATGTGCATGGCCAAGTGCAGGAGAAGGGTACGAGCCCTGCCTGGTTCATGGGTGGGGGCGAGGAGGCAATGAGGCCCTGGTGCTTTACCGATAAGCTGTCTCCTCCAAGGCCTCAGTGGCAGAGACAAAAGCCAGAGCCATGGACACAAAGCCCTGGGTCCTGTTGGGACTCTCAGCCTTGCTGCAGCCCTTGTTCTTCTCCACACCAGGCTGTCCTAGGGACTCCCACACCTGTACCTCTTTTCCTGCTGGCTCTAGACCCTTGTCTGTGTGGTGTCACACCTGATCTGAGCTGAGTCTGATAACTCAGATCTTCTTGGTGGCCATGCTCCTCATAAGGCAGCTCTGTAGGAAGCTGACCTGGTTCCTGGGGAGCAGCACCACTGCTCGTATGGCATCCCTCGTGGTGCCCAGGCCCTCCTCCTCCTGGGCACTGCTCTCTCAGCTTGTCCTAGTCTGCCCTGACGTGTGGGGTTCCTCTTCCTCTGGTGTAGGCCTGGGCTCTTCTCCTGGTAACTGTCAAGAGGTTTCTGTAGGCAAAATCCTGCAGTTTCTCCAGGTTCCCCTGGACAGTTGCTCCATTCTGTCAGCTGTTAATGTCTGCAGGCAGGTGGCTCACCCTGATTGTGATGATCCCGGGAAGTACAGGCCTGTCAGTGTGACCTCTTTGCCAGGTAAACTCATGGAGCAGATTATCTTGAGTACCATCACGCAACACTTCCAGGACAACCAGGTGATCAGGCCCAGTCAGCATGAGTTTACCAAAGCACGCCCTGCTTGACAAGTCAGATCTCAATCTATGACAAAGTGATGTTGTAAGGAATAGTCCAGCAATTCGTGCCACTAAGGGGTGTGAAGGGTTAACATTGAGGCCTGGGTTTAGGCGAGAAGAGAACAAAGGGATTTCTTCAGAGAAAAATTGCTGACTTTGCACGGATGTGCAGTAACTTCTGACAGCCGGCCAAGAGACCACTAGATAAGGAGGAAGAATATGAGCCTCCCTGTCCGAGCGGCCCCCGAGAAACTAACAGAGACTGATAAGCAGGCGCACCTGGGAGGACTTCGGATTCGGGAAACCAATTATAATAACCCTGCCTCTTCTAGAAGTAGTAATGAATATGTATTAGCCTAGGAGCATAAAAACCAGCTGCCTTACGTAACAGGTGTGCGTCCTGGTGGAGCAGAGACTCCCGGCGCACCCAGCGCTGTTTGCTTGCCTCTATTCATTTAATAAATTGTAAACTTTGATTGTAATCCTATTTGGGACTCAGTCATTTATAACAATTGGGGGCTCGTCCGGGATGGTCTTGGTTCCTGAATTCTGACTTGATCTAGGAGGGGCGCCCCCACCATTTGGTGGCTCCTGTTCGAGTCAGGTCGGGGCTAATGCCATCTTGAACCTGAATAAGGGCAAGCAAAGATTTAGATTTTTTTATGAGCTCCCTTTGCTGGCTGCAGCACTATATTTTGCCCGTAATTCTGCGCGCGAAGATCCGAACGAAGACGACGGAGTCGTAAGTATTTAAGGCGTATACCGTTCGGTTGGGTGGGATTCGGTTGCCTGTGTGTGTGTGAGAGTGTGACTGAGACGGAACGTAGTTCCGAAGCGATGGTGGAGGTCTTCTAACCGCGGTTCCAATCTCCCGCGAGGGACTTGGCCGGTGAAGGACCGAAGCGATTCCTATAGGATTCGTGGGTGGGTGATAGGTCCTAAACCCCCTGCAAGACACTCTCACTAAGGCAACCAAGGGCTGTAGGAATTGCCACAGTAAAATTCCTAGATGGGTCAGACAAAATGGAAGACCCGGGACCAGAGAAAAGGGAGCAAATTACCAGACATACCACCAGAAAGTCCATTAGGGATAATGATTAGAAATTGGAACGATAGGGGCCCCAGAAAAGGAAAAAAGTAAATTAAAAATGGTCCAGTATTGTATAATAGAATGGCCAAAGGAGCCTTTAAGACCACATGTCTTTTGGCCCGTTTTCGGATCCTTCGAAGACTGGGTTTGCCAGGCCTTAAATATACATGTTAATTCAAAGGAACCTTTTTAGCCAGGAGGAAAGTGATTATGCAGGATTATGGATCAGGATCTCATGTCCTTTTCCAGCCTCAATATTTACACTAAAAGCAGACGAGAAGTTTGACGAAGAAGAGAACAAAAAAATAAAAAAAATAAAAATAAAAAAAAAAAAAAAATGGACCTGGCTTAAAAAAAAAAAGAAAAAAAAAAAGAGAGAGAGAGGCAACTGGCTAGCCTCTTTCCAGGGCAATCGGCCCCTGATATCAGAAAGAAATTGTCTTAGGCTGCAGGACAAACTTACAACAGTCAGGAATGATGGGGACCTGGGGCATCTACCCTAGCAGGTCCACTAGTTGAAATAAAGCTAGGAAACGAAGACAGAGGCTTGAATTTTTTGTTGGTTATGGGAGCTTCTTTCTCTGTGTTAATTAGGCTGTAAATGTAATAGGAGCAACATATTCAGTGTTAAATAGTTTAAAAGGACGATTAGGAACTAAGACAACTACAATAATTGGAGCCACAGGGAAAGAGGAGGAATGGTCATTCTTACAACCCCTTGATTTGCGTTTTGGGGGTAAGGAACTAACCCATGAATTTTTGTATGTACCAGAATGCCCGATGCCACTCTTGGGACGGGATCTATTAGCCAAATTAGATGCAACAATAACCTTTGAGGATGGAGAATTAATAATGAAGGTACCTGAGTCCAAAGTAGGCCAAATCCTAATGATCAAAGATAAACCCTTTGTTAATATTCCAAGAGAAGTAGAAAATGCAGTTATAGCAACAGTACGGGAAACAGATGTACCAGGGAAGTCGAAACTGGCACAACTGGTAAAGGTGGAATTAAAGGAAGGAGCCAAACCTGTTTGAATCAAACAATATCCGCTTAAGATAGAAGCTAGGCACGGGAATGGTGAAAATTATTGACAAATTTCTCAAATATCAGATTCTGGAAGAATGTAAATCGGAATACAATACTCCAATTTTTCCAGTAGAGAAGCCCAATGGCGAGTATAGATTTGTACAAGATCTTAGAGCAATACATGAAATAACAAAGGATATTCACCCGGTAGTAGCTAATCCTTACACATTGTTAACATCTGTGAAAGGGAAATATAAATGGTTTACCGTGATAGATTTAAAGGATGCCTTCTTTTGCATACCTCTTGATAAAGATAGTAGAAAATTATTTGCCTTCAAATGGGAAAACGTATTGAAGTTTTTGGACCACATATGGTAACAACCGTTTTGGAACAAAGTGGGGGGGGCACTGGTTATCACCCAGCCGGATGATGAAATATCAGGCAATCCTAACTGAACAAGATGACATAACCTTGAAAACGACTAACCTGTTATATCCAGCAGTATTTCTAGGAACCGTTCCAGAAGAAGGACCGTTGGAACACAATTGTGTGGAAATAATCGAACATACGCCAGCCACAAATATTTGAAGGATGTACCCCTTGAAAGGTATTCAGTGGGAATACCACACTCCGTGGCACCCACAAAGCTCAGGGAAAGTAGAAAGGATGAATCAAACAATAAAACAACAATTGGCTAAGTTAATGATCGAGACACAGCTGCCCTGGACGAAATGCTTACCATTGGCACTTTTAAACACAAGAACTAAACCACACAGTGAGACTGGATTATCATCATATGAAATGTTATATGGTATGCCTTATTCTCAAGGGATGCCCCTAGGGAACAATGTAGTTGAGGATCATAGTATCCAGAAATACATAATTACCATTGGAAGGAGATTACAGGAGATAAGAGAAATTGGGATGATGACTCAGACACCACCTTTAGGATTTGCTATTCATAAAATACAACCAGGAGACAAGGTCTTAATAAAAACCTGGAGAGAAGAATCATTGAACCCCCGATGGGAGGGACTGTACCTTGTTTTACTTACTACTGAAACAGCTGTGAGAACAGCAAGAAGGGGTTGGACCCACGCATCCAGAATAAAAGGACCAATAACTACCGAAGCCTGGAGGGTTGAGTCCACTCCTGGGGAACTGAAACTGAGACTAAAGAGGAACTGATATCCCAGCAATGAGGTTCTGCATGAATTAAGGGCACTGGATAAAGAGGACAAGGCTGAAGGGAGGAAAGGGAGAAGGCAAGACCGGGGTAGGACCCTCCACTGCGGCGTGTATGGTCTACCGAGGGAGGCAACCCCTATGGGTATTGACCGCCGAGTGAGAGTGCCTCAACCGGACTTCTCCCACACCAAGATCAGTTTGTCCTGAGAAAAATAACATGAGAACCTTTTAAACCCATAATAAAATTGTGATTAGTTTTTCCAGGAGCTGGATCACCCCGAAGGGCTGAATGGTAACACAAGCTCTGAAAGCGGGCCCAACCCCATGATTGAAGGCGCTTCCCACACTCTCAAGATTGGACGGCGAAAAAGGCTTATAATATGACAGGTCGCCGAAGAGAACTGAATTGTGACTGTAAGTGGAAACCCAACGTGGGAGCTTGGAAGCGTGCATATACGAGTACAAACGGGGCAGACATTGTAACAGGACCACTCGGTAACAAGGACACTCTGTATTATCACGCCCCGAAGGGTAAAGATGGATGGGATGGTCATTTTCCAAACGGGACGTGGGCCCTAAAGGGACATTATTGGGTGTGTGGCAAACATGCTTACAAGAGGCTACCTGGAAACTGGTCGGGAATATGCTATGGGGGGTACATAAGACCCTTGTTCTTTTTATTGTCACAAACACAAGGAAATCATTTAGGAATAAGATTATATGATGACCTGAACAGAGTAAAACGATCTATTGATACTTCCTTATCCGGGGATAGTGCCCAAAAATGGGGAAAGGATGAATGGCCTCCTGAAAGAATCATACAGCATTACGGGCCAGCTACCTGGAACCCAAATGAGTTGGTATCAGGAGCCCGAGAACCTATTTATAATTTGAACCGAATAATTAGGTCGCAAGCTATCCTCGAAGTTGTAACCAATTAAACAGCGACGACCTTGGATCTTCTGGCTGATCAATCCACTCAGATGAGGAATGCTATCTTTCAACGTAGAATGGTCTTAGACTATTTACTAGCAGAAGAAGGGGGAGTGTGTGGAAAACTGAACGATTCTAATTGTTGTTTACAAATTGATGATAATGGAAAAGTGGTTAAGCAGATAACAAAAGAAATTAAAAAGCTAGCCCACGTCCCAGTACAAACTTGGAAGGGTATGGATTGGGATTTCTTTTCATGGTTGCCCGGTGGACCATGGGTTAAAAGGATGCTATTTTTATTTTTATGTGGTGTAATGACATTATTGTTTATACCTTGTATGATACCTTGCTTTACGTTGTTGATACGGCGGATAATAAATAGCACCCAGTTTGTGATGACTTTGGGAGAGAAAAGGTGATGTGTCGATAATGATGCTTAAGAAATGGACACCCCGAGAACTGACTGATGAAATCCAACTGCTACTAACAAAAGCTGAAGAAGAGACACGAATTGATGATATTAAAAAAAAAAAAAAAGGGAGGAATTGTAAGGAATAGTCCAGCAATTCGTGCCACTAAGGGGTGTGAAGGGTTAACATTGAGGCCTGGGTTTAGGCGAGAAGAGAACAAAGGGATTTCTTCAGAGAAAAACTGCTGACTTTGCACGGACATGCAGTAACTTCTGACAGCCGGCCAAGAGACCACTAGATAAGGAGGAAGAATATGAGCCTCCCTGTCCGAGCGGCCCCCGAGAAACTAACAGAGACTGATAAGCAGGCGCACCTGGGAGGACTTCGGATTTGGGAAACCAATTATAATAACCCTGCCTCTTCTAGAAGTAGTAATGAATATGTATTAGCCTAGGAGCATAAAAACCAGCCGCCTTACGTAACAGGTGTGCGTCCTGGTGGAGCAGAGACTCCCGGCGCACCCAGCGCTGTTTGCTTGCCTCTATTCATTTAATAAATTGTAAACTTTGATTGTAATCCTATTTGGGACCCAGTCATTTATAACACAATGCAACCTTATTGTCCCATTCCGCTTATGGAAACCCTTTTAGAGCATTCTGGTCCCCCCTCTCTTGTTAGGACACCAAGGAGCAAGATGTTTCTTTCTCAGTTCCTAAAAGAACCGGTGAAGGGTGTTCAGAGGGATAAAATGATCCCTGGCTGTCATGGCTGCAGTGTCCTGCCCTGAAGTGGGAAGGGAATAAATAGGTGTTAAGGGAGGGAATCATTTCTTCTCATGTTTGACAACCACACTCTAATAGCACAAATCACACTTCTAAAACCAGTCTCTCCCCTGTTCAGAGAGGAGCAGTCGGAGATGCCTTCAGTCTGCTTCAAACACCACAGCCCAGCAGAGACCCTGCTGCCTTCGGGAGCTGTCAGCCCTGAGGCCTTGGGGACACCTCGAGGGAGCCCAATGACACAGAGCAAGCGATGCCATGGTCGGGTGCTGTGCTGCTGAGCTGGGCCGGGCTCCTGGGCCCAAGGGGAGCTCGTGGCAAGCGGGCAGCGCTGCAGAGAGACAGCTGTGCCCAGGAGCAGCTCCTGTGCACAGCGCAGCAGGGCTGGGGGCTCTGACCACAGCTGGCACGGGGACAGGAGAGAAGGAGAGAGGGCTTGGAGGCAGTGAGGAGCACAGCAACAGAGGGCAGCGTGTGGCAGGACAGATCTGCAGGCTCTTGGCACCGTGAGGCTCTGGCAGCAGAACAGGTAAATGGGATTTCCAAAGAGTTTTTTTGAAGCCAACACAGCTCATGGCGGATAGCATCTGACAGGACAGATCTCTCTGTTTCTCCAATGTGAGGTAGACGCTGCCATTCCTCCTGGCTTCTCCACCTGGCCGTGCTGCTGCTGCTCTTGTTCCCAGGCTGCCTGGGGATGGGGGTTTCACCCGCCCATGGAGTGAGCCCTCGGGGTGCCTGGGGGAAGGGGAGTACGGGGACAGGTTGAGGGATCTGGAGATGGGCACTTGGAGCCCTGATTCAGCAGCGTCCTGGTTCTTTTCAGGTGAACATGTAGTTATCCTGCAGCTCATAGACATGCCAGCAGAAGAGACCAGCCTTTTTTTGACAGACTGGCTGCCCCTCGGAAGGGCAGTCTGCAATAAAGGGACAGTCCCTTGTATCTGACGATCGACAACATTTCACTTGGAGTGCAGAAGGAATGAAAATATTAAAGAAACAGCAATTCTCACAGCCCTGCTATGCAGTTGGGTGAATTTGGAAGAGCAATGTGGATAATCACTTAATATCAGGAGTGAATTTTATCAGGGATGACCACATGTCCCCCTTTCCTTATTGTTATAGGTGAGGACTGATCACTACATTGACCACAGCAAAGTCCCCTTATTCCAGGGACACCCTCAGTCAGTGTCAGTTAAAACTCATGAAAGGGACCTGACCGATGTCTGCTTGAGAGGACGAAACAGAATTAGTTATTATCAGGTAATTCTGTACTATCTTACTGCGCTTTTGCTCCTTGGACAGGACCCCATGCCCAGAAGCAGGAAATGCCCAACAGCAGCTCCATCAGTGAGTTCCTCCTGCTGGCATTCGCAGAAACGCGGGAGCTGCAGGAGATGGGTGGGAATGCTCTGAGGAGCTCAGCTGTGCCTCAGGATCTCCTGCCCCAGCAGGAGGAATGTGACTGGGGCAGTGACTGGGAGGTCACTTCTGTCTCTGCAGCTGATAGGGCAGCAGCAGGAACGTGTCACGCAAAGGGACTGTGAGGTGCCTTGTGTCTGGAGGTGGCAGGTCACCCTTGGCTTCTCCCTGGGATGTGCACTTTGGGGCTGACATCTGCCAGTGGCCCTGCTAGGCCAGCAGAAGGCCCCTGCTTGGCATGCTGCCTGTGGGATCCCCTCTGCCTCCATCCCCAGGAGGACCCAGACACAAAGAAGGCCCGCACAGGGGTTGTCCTGTCCCTTCTGCTTGAGTCCAGGACTGGACAGCAGGAGGCACAAGCCTTGGCTGTGTCTAGCCAAGAAGCTGCAAGGCCAGCAGCAGGCCCAGGCCTTGGGAGATGCTGCTGAGGTGACTTCTGTCTGCTTGGCTGACAGGCCGCAAGGAGCCTGATGGGTTGGGATGGCTGCTTCAGGAGTGGTTTCCACCCTGATGGAGCTTTCTTTGGTAGTAGGAAAGAGCAGGAGAGAAAAAACTGCCACAAAGTGCACCTTGGAAGGTTGGCAATGGCCATGAGGAAGACGAAATGTCCAGGGGAACAACTGGTCTTGCTGCTAGAGCCTGAGGCAAAGAAGGCATTAAGTGCCTCAGCCTTCACCTCATCTCTTGTCACCAGGTTTCCTCCCACAGACAATAAAAGATGATGAAGCTCCTGAATCCTCCATTATTAGAGTGTTTCTATAAAGAGTTTTTATTGTCTTTGACAGTAATAGATGGATTGACATCCACCTGGGCTTTAACCCATCTGTATACTTCCCTGCACAGCTCCATAACTTTTAGGACACAGCTCCAGCCAGAATGAAACCATGCATGAGAAGGAAGCACAGAAGAGGTGGAACCTGGCAGCCTTCTGTGCCCTGCCCTTCTGTGACTCTGTGCTGCGATTCCATTCAGCTGGTTACTCCTGTATTATCCAAACTTCCCTGCAGCTCCTGATGCTGCTGTCTTGTCAGAGATAGCACAAACACAGAAAGGTTGAACTGTCTGCCTGCAGACATGAACACCTGACAGAATGGAGCATCAGAGTGGGAGAACCGTGAGAAACTGCAGGATTTTACCTACAGAAACCTCTTGACCTTTACAAGGAGAAGAGCCCAGTCCTGCAGCAGAGGAAGAGGAACCCTGCACATCAGGGCAGACTGGGACCCTGCTGAGTGAGCAGTGCCCAGGAGGAGGAGGGCCTGGGCACCATGAGAGGTCTCATACGAGCTACTCAGCTAAGACCCCATATGACAGCACATGGACAAGGGTCTACAGCCAGCAGCGAAAGAGGTGCAGGTCTGGGAGATGCTACGATACTCTGGTAATCAGAGGAGCAACGAAATAGGCAAGGCTGAAAGTCTCAACAAACCGAGATCTTTGTGTACAAGGCTATGGCTTTTCTCTCTGTCACTGAGGCCTATGAAGAGACAGCGTATTGCTAAAGAACCAGGACCTCCTCATCCCCACTGATTAACCAGGCAGGGCTCGTACCATTCTCCTGCACTTGGCCATGCACATCCCCATCTCCTCCTGCCCCAGGAAGAGCCCTGAGCAGTGTGTGAAGGGAAAGGATCTCCCTTCCCAGGGGCTGGGGGTCAAGGCCTGGCCCTTGTGCTTGGTGACACACATCCAGTTTTCCTACAC
>NW_027103074.1:900000-1038022 GCF_040182565.1 Anser cygnoides | reverse complement strand
CTGAAATATAAGTATGGAGAGGCCTGGCAGATTGATTACATCACACTCCCTCAAACCCGCAACGGCAAACGCCACGTACTTAAAATGGTGGAAGCAACCACCGGATGGCTGGAAACATATCCTGTGCCCCATGCCACCGCCCGGAACACTATCCTGGGCCTTGAAAAGCAAGTCCTATGGCGACATGGCACCCCAGAGAGAATTGAGTCAGACAATGGGACTCATTTCTGAAAGAACCTTATAGACACTTGGGCCAAAGAACATGGTATTGAGTGGGTGTATCACATCCCCTATCATGCACCAGCCTCCGGGAAAGTTGAACGATACAATGGACTGTTGAAGACTACACTGAAGGCAATGGGTGCTGGGACATTCAAAAATTGGGATACACATTTGGCAAAGGCCACCTGGTTAGTCAACACTAGGGGATCTGCCAACCGAGCTGGACCTGCCCAATCAAACCTGTTACGCACTGTAGAAGGGGATAAAGTTCCTGTAGTGCACGTAAGAAACATGCTGGGTAAGACAATCTGGGCTACTCCTGCCTCAGGAAAAGGCAAACCCATTCGTGGGATTGCTTTTGCTCAGGGACCTGGATGCACTTGGTGGGTAATGCAAAAGAATGGGGAGGTCCGGTGTGTACCTCAAGGGGATTTAATACTGGGTGAGAATAGCCCATGAGTTGAATTGTAGTATGTTAATTATTATATAATACTGTATGTCATCACTACCATGATTGCTATATGTCAGTGTCCTATTAATGGTATCACAGTAACAGCCACACAGATAATAATGAATGAATTTTGATAGAATTGGACAAGCACAGAGAGGTGATGGAATGAGAACGGGCTTCAGCGTATGACGATCCAACATCATATACCATCTCTTCTGCCCTGAAAGACTGCTGTGACAGATGGAGCCCGAAGTCAGTCACGGACTATGCAAACTCAGTGGACATTCTATATACCATAGATGAAAATGGTGATTAATTAGAATGTATTAGAAAAGGTGTAACCTGAGCATGACATAAATGGTATGGAATAAGGGGTGGATATCTGTCCTGGTTTCAGCTAGGACAGAGTTAATTTTCCTCATAGTAGCTGGTAGGGTGCTATGTTTTGGATTAGGATGAGAAGAGCGCTGATAACATGCTGATGTTTCATTTGTTGCAGAGCAGTGTTTACACCAGGCCAAGGACTTTTCAGCTTCTCGCTCTGTCCTGCCAGCGAGCAGGCTAGGGGTGCAGCAGGAGCTGGGAGGGGACAGACCCAGGACAGCTGACCCCAACTGGCCAAAGGGGTATTCCATACCATCTGACGTCATGCTAAACAATATATAGGGGTGGCTGGCCGGGGTGGGGCGCCGGCTGCTCGGGGATAGGCTGGGCATCGGTCAGCGGGTGGTGAGCAATTGCATTGTGCATCACTTGTTTCTTACACATTATTATTATTAATACTATTATCATTATCACTATTATTATTATTGTTATTATTATATTCCTGTCTTAATAAACTGTCTTTATCTCAACTCACCGGCTTCACTTTCCCGTTTCTCTCCCCCATCCCAGAGAGGGAGGGGGGAGGGTGAGCGAACGGCTTTGTGGTGTTTAGCTGCTGGCCGGGTTAAACCACAATACACATTATTATTAGTAGTGCTATTTTCATTATTATATTTTTTTTCCTGTCTTAATAAACTGTATCTCAACCCACAGGCTTCATTTTCCTGTTTCTCTCCCCCATCCCAGAGAGGGAGGGGGGAGGGTGAGTGAATGGCTGTATGGTGCTTAGCTGCTGAGGTACTCAATAAGTGCTTTGCCTCGGTCTTCACTGGTGGTCAAGTTTCCTATGTCTTTCAGGACCCTGAACCTCAAGGAGAGGGTGAGAGGAGCAGATTCTGTCCCACTGTGACAGTGGAACAAGTCCGGGACTGCCTAAGGAAACTGGATGTGTATAAGTCCATGAGGCCAGATGGTATACATCCCAGGGTGCTGAGAGAGATGGCTGATGTGGTTGCCGAACCGCTCTCCATCATATTTGAAAAATCATGGCTGTCGGGTGAAGTCCCTGGTGACTGGAAAAAGGGAAACATTACTCCCATTTTTAAGAAAGGGAGAAAGGAAGACCCAGGGAAAAACAGGTCGGTGAGCCTCACCTCTGTGCCTGGGAAGCTCATGGAGCAGATCCTCCTGGAAGACATGTTAAGGCATGCACGAGATAAAGAGGTGATCCGAGACAGCCAGCACGGCTTCACCAAAGGCAGATCTTGCCTAACCAATCTGGTGGCCTTCTATGATGGAGTGATGGCATCGGTGGACAAAGGAAGGGTGATGGATATCATCTACCTGGACTTGAGCAAAGCCTTTGATATGGTCCCTCACCACATTCTTCTCTCTAAATTGGAGAGGTATGGATTTGAAGGATGGACTGTTAGGTGGATAAAGAATTGGTTGGCCGGTCGCAGCCAAAGGGTTGTGGTCAACGGTTCTATGTCTGGGTGGAGGCCAGTCACAAGTGGTGTCCCTCAGGGGTCTGTCTTGGGGCGGACATCTTCAACATCTTTATCAACGACATAGAACTGAGTGCACCCTCAGTTTGCAGATGACACCAAGCTGAGCGGTGCAGTGGATACAATAGAGGGAAGGGATGCCATCTGGAGGGACCTGGACAGGCTGGAGAAGTGGGCCCATGAGAACCTAATGAGGTTCAACAAGGCCAAGTGCAAGGTGTTGCACTTGGGCTGGGGCAATCCCAGGTATTTATATAGACTGGGCGAAGAAGAACTTGAGAGCAGCCCTGCAGAGAAGGACTTGGGGTCCTGCTGGACGAGAAGCTGGACATGAGCCAGCAGTGCACGCTTGCAGCCCAGAAGGCCAGCTATGTCCTGGGCTGCATTAAAAAAGGGGTGGCCAGCAGGGAGAGGGAGGTGATTGTCCCCCTCTACTCTGCTCTTGTGAGACCCCACCTGGAATACTGCGTGCAGGCCTGGGGCCCCCAGCACAAGAAGGATGTGGAGCTCTTGGAACGGGTCCAGAGGAGGACCACTAAGATGATCAGAGGGCTGGAGCACCTCTCCTATGCAGAAAGGTTGAGGGAACTGGGCTTGTTTAGCTTGGAGAGGAGAAGGCTCCGGGGAGAACTCATTGCGGCCGTCCAGTACTTGAAGGGAGCGTATAAACAGGAGGGGGAACGCCTGTTTACATGTGTTGATAGTGATAGGACAAGGGGGAATGGTTTTAAACTAAGACAGGGGAGATTTAGGTTAGAAATTAGGAGAAAGGTTTTCACTCAGAGGATGGTGAGGCACTGGAATAGGTTGCCCAGGGAGGTTGTGGATGCCCCATCCTGGAGGCATTCAAGGCCAGGCTGGATGCAGCTCTGGGCAGGCTGCTCTAGCGGTTGGCAACCCTTCCCAGAGCAGGGGGTTTGAAACTAGATGATCTTTAAGGTCCTTTTCAACCCAGGCCATTTTATAATTTTATGATTGTCTTTCAGCAATTTCTAGGGACAGTTGTATGGCTTTCACTTCTGCATACTGACTCGACTCGCCTTCCCCTTCCATGGCAGCCACGACTCCTCGTGTGGGACTCCACACAGCAGCTTTCCATTTCTGATGGCTCCCTACCACATGGCGGGATCCGTCAGTGAACAACACATACTGCTTTCTGTCTTCTGGCAATTCATTATATGGTGGTGCCTCTTCGGCATGAATTACCTCTTGTCAGTGCTCCAAAATCCCTGCCCTCTGGCCAGTCCATGATCTCTTCCAGGATTCCTGGCTGGTTGGGTTTCCCCATTCGAGCCTGCTACGTAGTTAACGCTACCCACTTACTCCATGTAGCGTCGGCTGCTTGGTGTGTAGTGGGAATTTTCCCTTTGAACATCCAATGTAACACAGGTAGCCGTGGTGCCAAGAGGAGCTGTGCTTCTGTACCAACAACTTCTGAAGCAGCTCGAACCCCCTCATACGCTGTTAGTATCTCCTTTTCAGTTGGGGTGTAATTGGCTTCTGATCCTCAATAGCCCCGGCTCCAGAACCCCAGAGGTCGACCTCGAGTTTCTCCTGGGGTTTTCTACCAGAGGCTCCAGGTGAGGCCATGCTCCCCTGCTGCAGTGGAAAGTATGTTTTGCACAGCTAGTCCGGTATGGACAGGCCCAAGGGCTACTGCACGAGCTATTTCTTGTTTGACTTGTACAAAGGCCAGTTGTTGCTCGCTGCCCCACTCGAAACAGTTCATCTTTCAAGTCACTTGATATAGAAGACTCACAAGCTGAATAGAACATGCCTAGAACATGCATTCTCCAACAAGCCTAGAACATGCATTCTCCAGAATCCCACAAGACCTAGGAAAACTTGTGTTTCCGTTTTGGTAGTTGGTGGAGACATAGGTGTTATTTTGTTGATCACATCCATTGGGATTTGACGACGTCCATCTTGCCATTTTATTCCTAAAAACTGGATCTCTCGTGCAGGTCCTTTGACTTTATTTTGTTTTATGGCAAAACTGGCCTTCAGAAGGATTTGGACTATTTTCTTCCCTTTCTCGAAAACTTCCTCTGCTGTGTCACCCCACACAATGATGTCATCGATGTACTGCAGGTGTTCAGGAGCTTCCCCCTGTTCCAGCGCAGACTGGATCAGTCCATGGCAAATGGTAGGGCTCTGTTTCCACCCCTGGGGCAGCCGATTCCAGGTGTATTGGACTCCCCTCCAAGTGAAAGCAAACTGTGGCCTGCACTCTGCTGATGGAGGGATGGAGAAAAATGCATTAGCGATATCAGTTGTGGCGTACCACTTGGCTGCCGTTGATTCCAGTTCGTACTGGAGTTCTAGCATGTCCGGCACTGCAGCACTCAGCGGTGGCTTAACTTCGTTCAGATAGTCCACTCTCCATTAGACTTTCGCATTGGCCATATGGGACTATTAAAATGTGAATGAGTCTTGCTGATCATTCCTTGGCTCTCCAGCCGATGAACCAACTCATGGATGGGAATCAGGGAGTCCCAGTTGGTGTGATCTTGCCACCGGTGTACTGTTGTGGTAGCGATTGGCACCTGCTATTCTTCAACCCTCGGCAATCCTACAACAGAAGGGTCTTCTGAGAGACCAGGAAGGGTAGACAGCTGCCTAATCTTCTCTGCGCTCAAAGCAGCTATGCCAAAAGCCCACCGGTACCCTTTTGAATCCTTGAAGTACCCTCTCCTGAGGTAGTCTATGCCAAGGATGCATGGAGCCTCAGGGCCAGTCACAATGGGATGCTTTTGCCACTCATTCCCAGTTAGACTCACTTCAGCTTCCAATACAGTTAACCTTTGGGATCCCCCTGTCACTCCAGAGATACAGATGGGTTCTGTCCCTTGGTAGCCTGATGGCATCAAACTTGCTCTTCGTTTACAGTGTTAGGGACTCTGCTCCCCCAGCCCCTGCGTAGAGGTTCGGAGTCTTGAGAGATGTGGAAAGCCTGACTGCCAGTGAAGACTGAGGCAAAGAAGTTGTTAAGTACCTCAGCCTTATTCATGTTTGTTGTTTCCAGTCCTCCATCTCCATTTTTCAGAGGTGGTACACTCTCCTTAGTCTTTCTTTTATGGCCAATGTTCCTGTAGAATCCCTTCTTGTTATTTTTTTGCATCCCTCGCCAAGTTTAGCTCAGTCAGTGCCTTGGCTTTCTTGATCCCATCCCTGCACGTCCGGACAGCATTTCTGTACTCTTCCCAGGGCACACGGCCCTGTTTCCACTGCCTGTGCAGTTCCTTCTTTTGCCTAAGTTTGACCAGTGTGGTGTAATTGCCTAAAGTAACTAGGAAAATAAAACTAATATTCACTTAGAGTTGGAATGATTCTCTAAGAATGGCTGAACTTCAAGCCACTTCTGGCCAGACAATACAAATCAGTTGCCGGATAACTAACGGATCTACTTACAATAGGCCAGCTGAAATTAAGACAATTTATGCTGATTCTTCCAGACCACCAAATTATAGTCACAATTTTATTTTCACCAAACCGAAAATTGTGTACTGTCTTTGGGGTTATAGAGGCACAGAATTCAAAGGATAAGAAGCCTCTGCCCCCGCAGATATTTGAAACTGTACCAACTCGGCCTCCCATTAGTCTAACTCCTTCCATCTTCACACAGGTCCTTACAGAATTAAAAATGTGGGACAACAACAAGTTCTCTTTAACCCTAGCTGGTCTCTAAAAAAGGTAGAGCTAGCGCTGCACATTAATATCTCAGAAATCAACTCAAAATGTACCACCTTTGTGAGAAACTGCCTACACCGGCTGGTTAGCATGGTTACATGGACGTTCTCTGAAACAATCTCGGCGCATGCCATGGGATGCAACTGGGTTACTGGGAACAGGATTAGGTATATTAAATAGCATAGATGCTGAGGTCCTAATGAGTAGAATAACTGCTACTACAGATGACCTAAGGTAATTGGAATGACCAATAAAATCATCCTTATCAGACATTTTACACCATTTGGAACAAATTGAAGAAAATGATCATCAATTAATTGTAAATGCCCTTGGAAAAACCCAAGGCAATACCTCCCTTGCCTTGAGCTGCATCCAAGCGCAGTTACGGATACAGTCTGTAGCAGCAGCTATTATTAGAGAGGGAGAAGGAAGAACTTCACCCACTGAAATTCAAAAATTGATTTGGGATAATGCTTCAGAATTTGAAAAGGAGTTTCAAACATGGTGACAATTAGTCAACTTTACCTGTTATGCAGAAAATTATAAAATTATTGCCTTTATACTTACCATAAGCAATGCCACCATATGCAATGTATATCCAATCATTGCATTAGGACTCAATCATAATGGAACTATATTTTATCCTAAGGAGCATAAAGTATGGGCCCATCAAAAGGGAGGAAAGTGGCAAACAATTGATGTAAATGCATGTATTGTGTGTGAACAAAAAGGCTTCATCTGTGAAAGTAACACATTCGACGGCCAAGTCTTGACACTGAACAAAATATTTGCCACTTCAAGATACATCCTAATGAAACCCTTGAAACTGTACTTGTATATATTGGGAAAGTCTGTGTTTGCAGGAGAACCCATTGTGATTCTATAGTCATAGCTAATACTATTGTAAATGCAAGTGATCACTCTAATGTTTGTGTTTGTAACTTTACCAAAATTCTAGGATGTGATTTTAGTTACTCAGCTCCTGTCACCTCTTATCAACTTGTTATATTCAATTATATTCTGCTTCATGATCTGCTGCCTACTCCTATTGGAATGAACCTTGCCTTGGTGAAGAAATTACTGTTACATGAAGACTTAAAGGGGCTGATGAAACAAGTCCGAGAAAATGGATGAAAGACTGATTACTGTCCATCATGATAAAGAAGAAATACATCGAGTGATGGAAAGAGTAAAGAAAGATGAAAAACACCATTGGTGGGACACTTTGTGTGGATGGTCGCCAGCTGCCACAGGAATCTTCAACAAGATGCTTCACCCTGTTGTCATTTTGTTAATGCTCGCTGTATTATGCTTTATGATGACAATTAGATTGTATGTTAAAGTCTGGATTATGATGAAACGTTTAGCATCCCTACACAATGTACATACACTCCATAAAACTCATCCCGAGAATGTATGTGATATCCCTGACATATTCCGAATGTCATGAAGCTTGAGTGACTATAGTCATGGGGTGGATTATGTGGTGTAATTGCCTAAAGTAACTAGGAAAATAAAACTAATATTCACATTTTAAAGAAAATGTACAGCATTGAAGAGGCTTTCAGGGTAGGGCATGGCTGCATTACCTGAGCCTTCCCTAGGCCTCCAACCTTATATGCTGTCACACTGGGGGAACCTAGTGTGCTGATTCTAAGGAACAGTATGGACCGTAGAGCAGAGTGGAGACACTGCGGCTAGGCTCTGTGGCCAGGTGGGGACTCAATTGTTCTTGTGCACACCGAGACCGATAAGCTGCACTTCTGCTACCCTGAGCCAACGACCTGTCATGTTTTTGACAAAATGCTGTACTCTAGTGAACTTTTGCTCATTATAATATCATCATAATACCAAAACACACCTCCATCCCAAAAGCTACCCGCCTCCAAGGTGCGACCACCCCTCACTGAGCACGCGCTCTGAATTTCTCAGAGCCTATACCTTTAAACGAAGGCGAGAAAACTTTTCATCAGTCATAACTAAGATATGCTTGACTAGAGTCACTTAAGTTCCACCTAAAAGATAGAAAATAATATAAATTGTCTTAAGAGAGAGGGGATGTTAGGGAAGATACCATCGTCAGGGGAGATACCATCATGAGGGAATATACCATCACGAGGACCTCCTGACTTCTGGGATCAGTCAACAGGCTGAGCCTCTCTTCCCCCCCCCATTCAGATGCCTTTGGGTGAGATTTGAACACTTGGTTATACCAGGTGTCTCCGCGGAAACTTAGAACTCTCTATAAAGTCTTTGTGCCTTTTTACGCGTTGATTTCCAGGCTGTGCACCTGTGTATTTCATGCATGCTAGCTTGCTTTTGCAGACAGTGAATTTATCACCAGCAATCCAAAGAACCTGTGTACCTGTTGCTGTAATAAATTGCACTTAATTGCACTGTTCCTAGCCGTGATAGTTCTCAGTGAACGCGACTAGAGTAAGGGCATGTTACGTTGTTGGTGAATCCGTGACCATGATAGTTCAGTACTCTGAATCCGACCGGACCCATATCAGTTAATACGTTATTGGCGAATCTGTGACCGTGATAGTTCAGTACCCTGAATCTGACCAGACCCGTAACGATTAATTGGCTACACCCCTTAATGTGACACCCATTAATCACATGTACTTCAAGTGACTAGTAGTACAGCACCCAACGTAGAACGTCTTCTGCGCTTTACAGGTACCTTCCAAAGCAACGGTATTCCAATCAAACAAAATTCCAAAAAGAATACCTTTGCAAAAGATGGCCCTTGTCTGTCCCTGCGGTGAGCCAGCTGAGGCGAGGAGTACCTCCAAGAATTTCCCAGGGCGCACCTAGAGAGTCCCACATCTCAGCGGCTCCCACAGCTAAACAGAGGGTCCCATCTAGGTCACCAAATTGACGCAGTAAAAATTCAATAACCAAAGTTATTAAGCAGGTATTCTTTATTACGGCGCCGGGTGTGGGGGGGGATCGCTCCGCCTAACACACACACCAAGGGTTACTGGCAGTGTGCCAGTATATTAGTGGGATATATACATATTCATCTCATTTCCCGTAAGTCTCTTGCGTATTCATCAGGTCTCCGAAGAATAATTAACATAGGTTCCCGCCCCTATTCGCATGTGTACTGGAGTCCTCGGGTGGTCGTCTTGCGTACTCTGGTGGTCTTTTGATGAAGGCCAGAAGTCTTCCCCGCTGCTAATCTTCTGGCCTTTCCTGTCTTGGACAGACTTCAGCAGTCAAGCCAGTTCTTGCTGGTTCCCTTACCTAAGCATACAGTCTTTTACTCCCTTATCTTTGGGGTCGACCTGTCCTTGATGTTAACATACAATTTTCTCCAGGCTGAACAGATCTTTCAGCCTTTCTTCATAGGGAAGATGCTCCAGGCCCCGTATCATCTTTGTGGCCCTCCGCTGGACTCTTTCCAGGAGATCCCTGTCTTTTTCGTACCGGGGAGCCCAGAACTGGACACAGTACTCCAGGTGAGGCCTGACCAGGGCAGAGTAGAGGGGGAGGATCACCTCCCTTGACCTGCTGGCCACACTCCTTTTAATGCACGCCAGGATCCCATTGGCCCTCTTGGCCACCAGGGCACACTGCTGGCTCATGGTCAACCTGTCATCTACCAGGACCCCCAGGTCCTTCTCCTCAGAGCTCCTCTCCAGCAGGTCGTCCCCCAGCCTGTACTGATACATCCGGTTGCTCCTTCCCAGGTGCAGGACTCTACACTTGCTCTTATTAAACCTCATTTGGTTTCTTCCTGCCCATCTCTCCAGCCTGCCCGGGTCTCGCTGAATGGCAGCACAGCCTTTGGCGTGTCGGCCACTCCTCCCAGCTTTGTGTCATCGGCGTACTTGCTGAGGGCGGACACTATTCCCTCATCAAGGTCGTTGATGAAGATGTTGAACAAGACCGGACCCAGCATCGACCCCTGGGGAACACCGCTAGTCACAGGTCTCCAGCCGGACTCTGCGCCGCCGATCACCACCCTCTGAGCTCGGCCAGTCAGCCAGTTCTCAACCCACCTTACTGTCCACTCATCTCCATCCCACACTTTCTCAGCTTTGCTAGCAGGATGTCGTGGGAGACAGTATCAAAGGCCTTGCTAAAGTCAAGGTAGATGACATCCACTGCTCTCCCCCTATCTACCCAGCTGGTGATGCCATCCTAGAAGGCAATGAGGTTGGTCGAGCATGACTTCCCC
Source organism: Anser cygnoides (assembly GCF_040182565.1). Lineage (NCBI taxonomy): Eukaryota > Metazoa > Chordata > Aves > Anseriformes > Anatidae > Anser > Anser cygnoides. The sequence goes on along the minus strand of NW_027103074.1, from coordinate 1,027,638 downwards.
TTGGTGAATCCATGCTGATTACTCCTCATAACCTTCTTCTCTTCCAATTGCTTGGAGATGGCATCCAGAACAAGCTGTTCCAACACCTTTCCAGGGACAGAGGTGAGACTGACTGGCCTGTAGTTTCCCGGATCCTCCTTCTTGCCCTTCTAGAAGACCGGAGATGGGTAGGTATGTCACAGAATCACAGAATCGTCTAGGTTGGAAAAGACCTCCAAGATCACCTAGTCCAACCTCTGACCTAACACTAACAAGTCCTACACTAAACCATATCACTAAGTTCAACATCTAAACGTCTCTTAAAGACCTCCAGGGAAGGTGACGCAACCACTTCCCTGGGCAGCCCATTCCAATGCCTAACAACCCTTTCAGTAAAGAAGTTCTTCCTAACATCCAACCTAAACCTCCCCTGGTGCAACTTTAGCCCATTCCCCCTCGTCCTGTCACCAGGCACGTGGGAGGATAGACCAATCCCCACCTCGCTGCAGCCTCCTTTAAGGTAATTGTACAGCGTGATAAGGTCACCCCTGAGCCTCCTCTTCTCCAGGCTGAACAATCCCAGCTCCCTCAGCCGCTCCTCGTAAGACTTGCTCTCCAGACCCCTCACCAGCTTCGTTGCCCTTCTCTGGACTCGCTCGAGCACCTCCATGTCCTTCTTGTAGCGAGGGGCCCAAAACTGAACACAGTACTCGAGGTGTGGCCTCACCAGAGCCGAGTAAAGGGGGACAATCACTTCCCTAGACCTCCTGGCCACACTGAAATGTCTTTTCATTCTATAGGTCTTTCTCGGAAAATGTTCATAAGAACTGTTGACTATTTGGTCTTCATCTGCCAAAGTGGTCACTCAGAGCAGGCGGAGTTGGATGTCTGGACGCCAGCACCAGCTTAGCTCAAGTCCTTGTTGCACTTGTCCGGTTCCTTGCGAAGTTGACCTGTCGTTGATCCTGCAGCGTCTTCCTACAACATATAACTTAGATTACAGATTAGTTTTCGCTCAAGGTTAAATCTCCTTGAGGCATGCACTTGATATCCCCATTCTTTTGCATGACCCACCAGGTATACCCCGGTCCTTGGGCGAAGACAATCCCATGAGTGGGTTTGCCTTTTCCCGAGGCAGGAGCAACCCACACTGCCTTCCCCATCCACTTCCCTACATGCACTACGGGGACTTTAGCTCCTTTCACCGTGTGTAGGGGTTTTTTTTCGGCAGGACCAGCACGGCTGTCAGACCCCCTGTTGTTAACTAGCCAAGTGGCTTCTGGTAGATTTATGTCCCATTGTTTCCATGTCCCAGCTCCCAATGCTTGTAACATAGTCTTTAACAGTCCTTTCTACCTCTCAGCCTTCCCAGAGGCTTGTGGGTGATAAGGGATGTGATACAGCCACTCAATGCCATGCCTCTTGGCCCAGGAGGTGACCAAATTGTTTTGAAAATGACTCCCATTGTCAGACTCAGTTCTCTCTGGTGTACCATGACACCACAGCACTTGCCTTTCTAGGCCCAAGATAGTGTTTCGGGCCGTGGAATGGTTTACGGGGTATGTTTCCAGCCACCCAGTAGTTGCTTCTACCATGGTGAGTATGTGCCGTTTACCTTAGCGGGTTTGTGGGAGTGGTCCGATATAGTCAATTTGCCATATTGAAACCCTAGCCACCTCCTCCTGTTCCAGGGAGATTTTACCTTCATGGCTCTCTTAATTGCAGCACAGGTCGCACACTCATGGGTAACCTGTGTGATGGCCTCAATGGTCAAGTCTACCCCTCGATCACGAGCCCATCTGTATGTGGCATCCCTCCCCTGATGTCCTGATGTTTCATGGGCCCATTGAGCTACAAACAGCTCACCCTTACGTCCCCAGTCCAGGTCCACCTGAGCCACTTCAATTTTTGAAGCTCGATCCACTTCTTCGTTGTTCTGATGTTCTTCAGTTGCGCGGCTCTTGGGCATGTGGGCATCTACACGACGCACTTTTACATCCAGGTTTTCTACCCGAGCTGCAATATCTTGCCACAGGGTAGCAGCCCAGATAGGTTTACTTCTGTGCTGCCAGTTGCTCTGTTTCCATTGCTGCAGCCACCCCCACAGAGCATTTGCCACCATCCATGAATCAGTGTAGAGATACAGTACTGGCCATTTTTCTCTTTCGGCAATCTCTAGGGACAGTTGTATGGCTTTCACTTCTGCATACTGACTCGACAGGGCAGGAAGGCTCTGCAGGAGGATCTGGATAGGCTGGAGCGATGGGCTGAGGTCAACTGCATGAAGTTCAACAAGGCCAAGTGCCGGGTCCTGCACCTGGGCTGCAACAACCCCAAGCAGAGCTACAGGCTGGGAGATGAGTGGCTGGAAAGCTGCCTGGCCGAGAAGGACCTGGGAGTATTGGTGGATAGTCGGCTGAATATGAGCCAGCAGTGTGCTCAGGTGGCCAAGAAGGCCAACGGCATCCTGGCCTGTATAAGAAGCAGTGTGGCCAGCAGGTCGAGGGAAGTGATTGTGCCCCTGTACTCGGCTCTGGTGAGGCCGCACCTCGAGTACTGTGTTCAGTTCTGGGCCCCTCGCTACAGGAAGGACATGGACGTGCTCGAGCGAGTCCAGAGAAGGGCGACCAAGCTGGTGAGGGGTCTGGAGAACAAGTCTTACGAGGAGCGGCTGAGGGAGCTGGGCTTGTTCAGCCTGGAGAAGAGGAGGCTCAGGGGCGACCTCATCGCTCTCTACAGTTACCTGAAAGGAGGCTGTAGAGAGGTGGGGGTTGGTCTATTCTCCCACGTGCCTAGTGACAGGACGAGGGGGAATGGGCTAAAGTTGTGACAGGGGAGTTTTAGGTTGGATGTTAGGAAGTACTTCTTTACCGAACGGGTTATTAAGCATTGGAACGGGCTGCCCAGGGAGGTGGTGGAGTCACCATCCCTGGAGGTCTTTAAAAGACGTTTAGATGTAGAGCTTAGGGATATGGTTTAGTGGAGTACTTAGTGTTAGGTCGGAGGTTGGACTCGATGATCTTGAGGTCTCTTCCAACCTAGAGAAATCTGTGAATCTGTGAATCTGTGACTCGCCTTCCCCTTCCATGGCAGCCACGACTCCTCGTGTGGGACTCCACACAGCAGCTTTCCATTTCCGATGGCTCCCTACCACACGGCGGGATCCGTCAGTGAACAACACATACTGCTTTCTGTCTTCTGGCAATTCATTATATGGTGGTGCCTCTTCAGCACGGGTTACCTCTTCTGTCGGCACTCCGAAATCTCTGCCTTCCGGCCAGTCCATGATCTCTTCCAGGATTCCTGGGTGATTAGGTTTTCCCATTCGAGCCCGCTGTGTAATTAACGCTACCCACTTACTCCATGTAGCGTCGGCTGCTTGGTGTGTAGTGGGAATTTTCCCTTTGAACATCCAATGTAACACAGGTAGCCGTGGTGCCAAGAGGAGCTGTGCTTCTGTACCAACAACTTCTGAAGCAGCTCGAACACCCTCATATGCCATGAGTATCTCCTTTTCAGTTGGGGTGTAATTGGCTTCTGATCCTCAATAGCCCCGGCTCCAGAACCCCAGAGGTCGACCTCGAGTTTCTCCTGGGGTTTTCTGCCAGAGGCTCCAGGTGAGGCCATGCTTCCTGACCACAGTGGAAAGTATGTTTTGCACAGCTAGTCCGGTACGGACAGGCCCAAGGGCTACTGCACGAGCTATTTCTTATTTGATTTGTTCAAAGGCCAGTTGTTGCTCGCTGCCCCACTCGAAACAGTTCATCTTTCAAGTCACTTGATATAGAGGACTCACAAGCTGACTATAGCCTGGAACATGCATTCTCCAGAATCCCACAAGGCCTAGGAAAGCTTGCGTTTCTTTTTTTGCTAGTTGGTGGAGACATTGCTGTTATTTTATTGATCACATCCATCGGAATATGGCGACGTCCATCCTGACATTTTACCCCCAAGAATTGGATTTCCTGTGCAGGTCCCTTGACCTTACTCTGTTTAATGGCAAAATCAGCTTTCAGGAGAATTTGGATTACTTTCTTCCCTTTCTCAAAAACTTCTTCTGCTGTGTTGCCCCACACGAGGATGTCATCAATGTACTGCAGATGTTCAGGAGCTCCCCCTTGTTCCAGTGCAGACTGGATCAGTCCATGGCAAATGGTAGGGCTGTGTTTCCACCCCTGGGGCAGTCGATTCCAGGTGTGTTGGATGCCCCTCCAAGTGAAAGCAAACTGCGGCCTGCATGCTGCTGCCAGAGGGATGGAGAAAAATGCATTAGCGATATCAATTGTGGCGTACCACTTGGCTGCCATTGATTCCAGTTCGTACTGAAGTTCTAGCATGTCCGGCACTGCAGCACTCAGTGGTGGTGTGACTTCGTTCAGGCCGCAATAGTCCACCGTTAGCCTCCACTCACCATTAGACTTTCGCACTGGCCATATAGGACTATTAAAGGGTGAGTGAGTCTTGCTGATCACTCCTTGACTCTTCAGCCGATGAACCAACTCATGGATGGGAATCAGGGAGTCCCAGTTGGTGCGATATTGCCATCAGTGCACCGCTGTGGTAGCGATTGGTACTTGCTGTTCTTCGACCTTCAGCAATCCTACAATGGAAGGGTCTTCTGAGAGACCAGGAAGGGTAGACAGCTGCCTAATCTTCTCTGCGCTCAAAGCAGCTATGCCAAAAGCCCACCGGTACCCTTTTGAATCCTTGAAGTACCCTCTCCTGAGGTAGTCTATGCCAAGGATGCATGGAGCCTCAGGGCCAGTCACAATGGGATGCTTTTGCCACTCATTCCCAGTTAGACTCACTTCAGCTTCCAATACAGTTAATTGCTGGGATCCCCCTGTCACTCCAGAGATACAGATGGGTTCTGTCCCTTGGTAGCCTGATGGCATTAAGGTACATTGTGTGCCAGTGTCCACTAAAGCTTTGTATTCTTGTGGTTCCAATATGCCAGGCCATCGGATCCACACAGTCCAATAAATCCGGTTATCCCTCTCCTCTACCTGGCCAGAGGCAGGGCCCCTCTAGTCCTGGTTGGAGTATCTGCCACTTAATTCTTGCAAATGTGAAGCAGAGGTCCCTTCATCAGGGTCAAGAATAACATCAGCCCTTCTACTGCCTCTGTGGAACTGCCCAACAGGAGTAGCATTTTTCTTAGGAGCCCCTCTTCTTGCTGCTGCATTTCCTTTCAGTTCACGTACCCGAGCAATTAGGGTTGAAGTAGGTACACCATCCCATTTCCTCATATCTTCCCCGTGGTCACGCAGATAAAACCACAAGGTGCCATGTGGTGTGCGTCTTGGGTACTCTCTCTCGAGCAGGAAAATACTGATTCTTAGTGGCTGAAATATCACTCCATCTGGGTGAGGAGGGATATGCTCGTTCTACGAGGTGGTCAAGTCTTTCAGACAGTTTCTCCACAGCTGAGACACAGGCCCGTAGCGGAGCAGAGAGGTTGTCTTCATATTTTTGAAGATGGCAGGACAGATTATACACTGTTGGTCCCATCCCCTCATCCCAATGAATTCCTGACAGTGTACTGGCATGTGATGATGGTGCATTCCGCACCAATTTACGCCACATGGATGTTGTGCACTGGACTTCATCGGGATCTTGAGGTGTCTGGGCATTGTCCAAATCACTATAAATCATCTCCAGCACAGCTAATTCCCGCAGATGTTGGAGACCTTCATCCATAGTGGCCCACTTGCCTACTTGATATACAATATCTTCGTTATGGGGATACCTTTATTTCACAGCTGCCAGGAGTCGCCTCCAGAGGCTGAGAACCTGTGTCCCTCTCCCAATTCCTTTGTCAATTACCATTTCTCTAGAGAGGGATCCCAGCTGCTTGGCTTCATTGCCTTCTCATTTTTGGCTATTGGCCCCAGCATCCCAGCATCGAAGCAGCCAGGTGAGGATGTGTTCACCTGGGTGTCGACCATAATCCTTTCGTATTTCTCGCAACTCACTCAGGGATAGGGATCGAGTGGTTTCTGATTCCTTTATGATTTCCATCTCTTCTTCCTGCTGTTTTTGTGATGGCTCTGCTTTAGAGGTGCCTGCCTTCTCCCCTTCTCCCTCCTTCTTAGGAGAGGCTTCTTCCCTTACTAAACGAGCTGACTTCTGTTTCCATTGTTTTGACTTGACTATGGGGGTGACTGATACCATAGTCGGTTGGTCCTCTGGGTCAGCCACAGCATGTGTTATCTGGTCATCAGATTCAGATACTTCCTCCCTCTCTTCAAGGTGCTGGATGATGTTAAACAGTGTTTGATATGCGTAAGCCAGGACCCAGCACAATGCTGCAAGCTGTCGTTCTCTGGCATTATCAGGGTCAGGGCATACGACTCTCAAACATTCTATCAGGTTTTTAGGATTTTGCACTTGTTCAGGGGTGAAGTTCAAAACTATTGGAGGAGACACCCGTGACAGGTACCTGCCGATATCCTCCCACACACCTTGCCACCTGCCACAAAACTTTTTCGGGACAGATTCCCGGGTAAGCTTTCTAAACAATCGAATAATCTTAGAGAGAAGAGGAAACCCGTTATTCAGAATTAGAAATAGCAATATATGGGTTACACATGGATATTCAAAATACTCAGAAAGCGTTGTAATTAGCCCGCTGTGAAAGAAGGAGGAGGTACCATTCCTGATATTATTCATAAACTGACTTCCAGATGAGGAAAGGAAGGCAGTGTAATTCTGAATATTCTCTAAAAGATAGTTTCCATGAGACCCAAATGATAGCAGTGCAGAGCCTGAATGCCAGATTAAACTCAAGGCCAGTGCTTGGCAGCACAGTGAATTAAAAAAAAAAACAGATAGTAGCACATTCTCGGATCGGATATAGAGGAGAAAGGAGAACATGACATGGATTGCACGACACATGATCAAACACGCCAATATTAACAGGACACTGAACATGGTGACTAGCAAGTAAGTGTGTTAGTTGTAAGCGTTTTAATCAATTCTACTGTTATCTCAACCCTTCGAGCCCCACGTTGGGCGCCAAAAAGGACTGTGGTGGTTTTACCGTGCTAGGCAGCTGAACACCACAACCGCTCTCTCACTCCCCCTCCTTAGATGAGGAGGGGAAGAAGTAAAGGAAAGAACAACTCACGGGTTGAGATAAGGGTAATTTAATTAAAGGGAAAAAATAATTATTAAGGAAAGATTATTATTAATTAAACAATTTAACTAAACAATTTAACTAAACAATTAACAATTTAACTAAAGGGGAAAAAAAAAAGGAAAGGGGAAAAGGGAGGGGGAAAAGGGAAAACTAAACAAAACAAGTAAAGGCTATGTGAAAGTGCAGAGGAAAGAAATTACTCTCTGCTTCCCACAAATGAGCTATGCTTGACGACGTCCTTGAAGCACGGCCTCAATGCACGTAGCCGGTGTTCGGGAGGAGGACGGACGTTTTCACAACGAGAACCCACCCCTCCCCTCTTCCTCCTTTTTCCACCTTTTATTGCTGAGTGTGACATCATATGGTATGGAATATCCCTTTGGTTGGTTTAGGTCAGCTGCCCTGGTGATGTTTCTTTTCTCACATTTTTGCCCACCCCCTAGGGGGGTTAGAGAGAGTCCTGATGCTGTGCCAGCACTGCTCAGCAGCAGACACAACACTGGTGTGATACCATTGCTGTTTTAGGTACGAGTGCAGAGCACAGCACTGTATGGGCTGCTGCAGGGAAAGTTAACATCCCAGCCCGACCCAGTACACCCATCCCTGGAGGTATTCAAGACCAGGCTGGATGAGGCCCTGAGCAACCTGATCTAGTGGGCAGCATCCCTGCCTATGGCAGGATGGTTGGAACCAGATGATCTTTAAGGTCCCTTCCAACCCAAGCCATTCTATGATTCTATGATTCTATGATTATATGAAATAGGTTGTGTGACCCCCCCCCCATCACCAGTGGAGAGGTTAGGAGTTTTAAGAAGGAAATTAAACCTTTAATTGAAGACTCCATAGGACTAGAGGAACACTTAGATCAGTTTCTAGGGCCTAATTTATATCCCTGGGGAGAGATGATTTCAATCCTGAGTATGTTATTCACTGGAGAAGAGTGGGGATTAATTAAGAGTGCACCTAACCACCCCTCCCCGCCCCGGACCAGGAGCAATTCCAGTAGAGCAGAAATATCCACTTGCCGATATGAGAGACTTAAGGGACATAATAATGGGGATTAGGGAAGCAGTAACAAAGTCCCAGAATTTTACTGAAGCATTTGAAATCTGACAACAAAAGGATGAATTCCCTAATGACTTTCTGCAAAGACTGAGGGATGGAATGAGGAAGTACTCGGGGATGATTCCTGAGGACCCTCTAGCCCAAGGGCTTTTGAAAGTACACTTTGTGACTAAAACCTGGTTGGACATACAGAAAAAGCTCCAGAAGATGGAAGGATGGAGTGAACAGCCACTAGAGACCCTCCTGCGGGAGGCCCTGAAGGTTTATGTCAGGAGGGGAGAGGAGAAGGAAAGACAGAGAGTGAAACTAATGATATCCACAGTGAATCAGGTAATGAAGCAGAGGATTGGAGATGAAGGGAGAAATTGTCAGGATAAGTCGGACCCAGGGTGGAAGGTTGAGGAAGAGAGATGAAAGAATGATAAGCAGAGGAAGCTACCTGTGTTGCAGTCTAAATTACAACAGGGACAAAGAAGATGTTTCAAGTGTGGTCAAGCTGGTCACCACAGCTGTTATAAATTCAGAATAGGGGAGTCAGGGCTTCTCAGAAAGCTGGTCCCACTGAGAGCCCTTGATAAATTTAGTGGTGGGACCTACTGAAGAAGAAGTTGTATTTTTAGTAGATACTGGGGCAGATAGATCATCACTGGCCCATAAATTAACTGATGAAATCCTAAGGGTGACAGGGGTAGAAGGGATGGGGATAACAGTGCCTCTTTTGGGGGATACCAAAGTGAGACTGGGGGATAAAACAATCACTGGGCAAGTACTGTATGTACCTGAGGCAGAGACTAATTTGTTGGGGAGGGATTTGATGATGAAATTGGGTATTCAAATATTAAGTTGTCAGGTGGGAATAACGGTATCAATGAAGTTATTGACAGAAGATGATGAAAAAGAAGTAGACCTCATAGTTTGGGTCAAGGAGGGAAATAGAGGAGGAATTAATATTACCTCCCTAAAGATAGATATACAGGAAGGATATGAGGCAATAAAGCAGAAGCAATACCGTATTTCAGCTGAGGGACAAAATGGTCTTAAATCAGTAATAAGAGAATTGATTAAAGATGAATTATTGGAACCATGCATCTCTCCTTTTAACACTCCTGCCAGTAAGAAAGGCTGATGGTTCTTACCAACTGGTACAGGATCTAAGAAAAAATACAGAGATAGTGCGGAAGCGCCACCCTGTGGTTCCAAATCCATACATTGTGATGAGCAAGATCCCACATGAGCATAAGTAGTTCAGTGTGATAGATTTAAAAGATGCCTTTTGACCCTGTCCACTGGACCCTGTGAGCAGAAACATATTTGCCTTTGAGTGGAAAGACCCTGAAACAAGTCAGAAACAAAAATATAGATGGACTGTTTTACCTCAGGGGTTCACAGAATCACCAAATTTATTTGGGCATGTTTTAGAGCAGATTTTAGAGCAATTCTTGCCATGTAGACCCAAGACACTAGAACCTGGAGCACCTTCTCCCCTCCTTCAATGATTTTGTGAAGAAGGTATAGAAAGGCATCGAGTAGCTTGTGAACCTGTAGTACTCAGCCAATGAGGAAACGGGAGGAATCAAGCATCGGGTAATAGGGGATATAAGGTTATGATATACTTTTGCTGGGCGCTCCTGCTTGCAGGACACCCACCATTGCAATCGTGAATAAAATAGCTTCACAGAAGATCCTGTCTGAGAAAATTATTGAGGTTTTTCTCACACTACAGGTGAGTCAGTCTCACCTCTGTGCCTGGCAAGATCATGGAGCAGATCCTTCTGGAAACCATGCTAAAGCACGTTGAAAATAAGGAGGTGATTGGTGACGGCCAACATGGCTTCACTAAGGGCAAATCATGCCTGACATATCTGGTGGCCTTCTATGATGGGGTTACAGCATTGGTGGATAGAGGAAGAGCAACGGACATGGACTTGCACAAAGCATTTCACACTGTCCTGTACAATATCCTTGTCTCTGAATTGGACAGACATGGATTTGATGGATGGACCACTCAGCGGGTAAGGAATTGGTTGGATAGTCGCACTCAAAGAGTTACAGTCAACAGTTCAATATCCAAGTACAGATCAGTAACGATGTTGTTCCTCAGGAGTCGGTATGGGGGGGACCGGTGCTGTTTAACAACTTTGTCGGCAGCATGGACAGTGGGATCAAGTGCACCCTCGGCAAGTTTGCCGATGACACCAAGCTGTGCGGTGGAGTCGACACGCTGGAGGGAAGGGAAGCTGTCTAGAGGGACCTTGACAGGCTTGAGAGGTGTGCCTGTGCAAACCTCATAAAGTTCAACAAGGCCAAGTGAAAGGTCCTGCATCTGCATTGGGGCAATCCCAACACAAATACAGGCTGGGCAGAGAATGGATTGAAAGCAGCCCTGATGAGAAGGATCTGGGGGTGTTGGTTGATGAGAAGCTCAACGTGAGTCGGCAATGTGCGCTTCCAGCCCAGAAAGCCACCGTATCCTGGGCTGCATCAAAAGAAGCATGGCCAGCAGGTCGAGGGAGGTGGTTCTGCCTCTCTACTCTGCTCTCATGAGATTCCATCTGGGGTACTGCATTCAGCTCTGAGGCCCCCAGCACAAGAAGGACGTGGACATATTAGAACAAGTCCTGAGGAGTGCCACAAAAATGATCAAGGGGCTGGATCACCTCTCCTACGAATAAAGACTGAGAGAGTTGGGGTTGTTCAGCCTGGAGAAGAGAAGGCTCCACTGGAGCCTTCCATTACCTACAAGGGGGCCTACAGGAAAGCCTGGAAGAACTCTTTATCAGGGAATATAGTGAAAGGACAAGGAGTAATAGCTTTAAACTAAAAGAGGGAAGATTTAGGTTGGATATAAGGAAGATATTCTTTACTATGAGGGTGGTGAGGCACTGGAACAGGTTGCCCAGAGAAGCTCTGGGTGCCGCATCCCTGGAGGTGTTCAAGGCCAGGTTGAATGGAGCTTTGAGCAACCTGCTTTAGTGGAAGGTGTCCCTGCCCATGGCAGGGGAGATGGAACTATATGATCTTTAAAGTCCCTTCCAACCCAAACCATTTTATGCTTCTATGATTCTATTCTCTTTCTCTTAACAGTTATCTTCCCATTCCATAAGCTTTCTCCAAAATAACCATAAGACCTGGGAATGACTTTGGCCCCATCTGTCAAGGTGGTTGCTGAGGAAAGCAACCTATCATCGGTTACCAGGGATAAGAGATCGGCACTTCCCTTTCCACTTCCCTTCCTCGGGAAGTTGTAGAGAGCAATGAGGTTGCCTCTGAGCATTCTCTTCTCCAGACTAGACAACCCAAGTGTCCTCAGACTCTCTCATAGGACATGCCTTCCAGTGCTTTTACCAGCTTTCTTTCCCTCCTCTGGACACTTTCAAGGACCTTAACATCCTTTTTATATTGTGGAGATCAGAACTGCACACAATATTCAAGGTGAGGTTGCAACAACCTTAGGGCTACAAAGATGATGAAGGGCCTAGAGGGGAAGATGTATGAGGAGTGGCTGAGGTCATTTGGTCTGTTTGGCCTGGAAAAGAGGAGGCTGAGAGGAGACCTCATCGCAGTTTAAAGCTTCCTCACGAGAGGGAGCAGAGGGGCAGGCATTGATCTATTCTCTCTGGTGACCAGCGGTAGGACCCAAGGGAATGGAGTCAAGCTGCAACAGGGGAGGTTCAGGCTGGATATCAGGAAAAGGTTCTTCACCGAGAGGGTGGTTGCACACTGGAACAGGCCCCCCAGGGATGTAGTCACAGCATCAAGCCTGTTGGAGTTTAAGAAGTGTCTGGACTATGCTCTTAGCCATATGGTCTGAATTTCTGGGTAGACCTGTGTGGAGCCAGGAGTTGGACTTGATGATCCTTGTGGGTCCCTTCCAACTCGGGATATTCTATGATTCTATGACTCTGTGAACAATGCTAAATATACTGGGAGGATCACCTCTTTTTTTACTGGCTGGCTATGATGTGTTTAATGCATCCCAAAATTCAGTTTGCCCTCTTGGCTGCCAGGGCACACTGCTGACTCATGTTCAGCCTGTTGTCGACCAGCACCCCCAGATCACCCCTAGAGACCAGCTGAGCTGCTCTCTAGGCACTCGTCTCCCAAGCTGTGCCTGTGTCCAGCATTACTTCATCCCAGGTGCAGAACCCTGGATTTATCTTTGCTGAACTTCATGCCACTGATGATTGTCCAGTGCTCCAATGGATCTAGATCCTTCTGCAAGGCCTCCTGTCCCTCCAGGCAGTCAACAGAACCTCTCAGTTTAGTATCATCTGAAAACTTGCTGAGGATGAATTCCACTCCTGCATCCTGATCATTGATAAAAATTTTGAATAGGACTGGCTCTAGAACTGAGACCTGGGGAACACAGCTAGTGACTGGCTGCCAGCCAGATGTAGCCCCATCCACTACAACTCTTTGAGCTCTACAGTTGAGCCAGCTCATTACCCAGCATAGTGTGAACCTCTTCAATACACAGTTGGACAATTTGTCCCAAAGGATGCCGTGCGGGACAGTATCACAGAATAGTTGAGGTTGGAAGGAACCTTGTGGTGGTTTTACAGAGTTGGGCAGCTGAGCTCCACCACGACAACTCTCTCACTCCCCCTCCTCAAAGGGAAAGGGGGAGAAAATATGATGAAAAGGGCTCAAGGATTGAGATAAAGACAAGGAGATCACTCAACAACTATCATCATGGGCAAAACAGACTCAGTGTAGAAACGCCAGTAATAAATCCAGTACCATTAGATTCTGGAATACCATCTTTGACAGACTTGTCACCTCCTCATGCAGTGCCCAGATGGCATCCAGAGTGTTGTTTTCTAATTCTTTGATTACAGCTGAGATATCAAAATAGCTTTTTCTAATTCACTCACACTTAACCAAGTGTTAAACCACCTCACAAAACTGTGAAATGCCCTGTTCCTTTTCACTACAGGACTAGCTGGATTCCTCTTAATTCTGTGTTTATGGGTCCCAAGGGAGCTTTGGCTTTGTATGTCTTCAGTAATAGTTCCATTTAGAATTATTGCCCCCAGGGTGCAAGCTCCCTTCCACCCTGGGGGCAACACCTTCCTAGCCCTATTACCACATAGCCAATATTACCCCTGGCCGTTCAGGACTGGCCAGCCAGTTACAGGATGATTCCCATGTTGTATCTGGTGTGCATTATATATATTAGCATTCCTGTAGCTACCATATTTGGTATAGTATGGATAATTCCCTACCTCACAGGTAACATTTCCACACCCAGGGTCAGTATTATTGCCCCCTGAATTTCCATCAGTATGAAGAATGATATACATATTATTATAAAAAACAGAATAGCCTGGGAACACTCTATGTAATCCAACTCTTTTTCCCCAATTACATGTGGTATTCATAATTTTTTCCTAAGGAGAATTTAAAGGTTAGTTTACAACCACGATTCACACCTCCTCCTAATTTTTAATTTTAAAGGTTCTCCTATAGAAACAGTCTCTCAGGTCTCAGGGTCAACTGATGCCTTCACCTGGGTATAATGAGTGCAATGAGTCCACCATTTCTCAGCTGTTCTTACTGTCATCTCAGTAGTCAGGAGTACCTGGAATGGTCTGTCCCACTCAGGTTGTAGCTTCGATTCTCTCCATGTCTGTATCAGAACCCAGTCTCCTGCTCAGGATGGATGGATCGGGGCTTCCAAGGGTGGGGTTTGAGTTAACAATCCACAGGTCCTGAGAGATGACAAAGAGGATGACAGCCCAAGTATATAGTTTTTAAGAAAAGCATCTTTTGTCTTATTTTGAGGTAATTCATTCCCTTTGTCCATGTACAGCAATCCAAATAATATTTCATATGGTGAAACTCTCACATCTTTTCTTGGAGGTGTTTGAATTTGGAGAAGTGCCAAAGGTAAACACTTTGTTCAGGGGAGCCGAGTTTCCAGAACTTAGTCAGTTGCTTCTTTACTGTCTGGTTCATCCTCTCCACCCTTCCAGAAGAGGAAGGATTCCAAGGACTGTGAAATTCCCATTTAATTCCTAGAATCCACATTAGTCCTCGCAATATTTGTAATGTAAAGTGAGTTCCTTGATCAGAGTCAATATTTTCAACAATTCCATTCCTGGGAATTATCTGTTCTAGAATTACCTTAGCTACCAAGCTCGCAGTAGCAGATACTGAAGGGAAAGCTTCCACCCACCCTGACAAGTGATCAACCAAGACTAATAAGTATTTAAATCTACCTACTCTGAGGAGTTTGTAAAATCTACCTGCACACTTTGGAAGGGTTGAATTCCTGGTTCTCGCCCCACTTTGGGCTGACTGCGGATAATTTTCCTATTTACCTTTTGACATACTACACAACTCCTGCATACTTGTTTAGCCAGAGTATGTGTATTCCGACACATACATATTTCCATAGCACAGCGTCACACATTGCTTAAATTCCTCAATGACTCCCTTGATGTAAAACAGTTAATATTTGCCTCATTAGCGCTTTATTCATCATTTCTCTCCCATCAGGAAGTATCCATTTTCCTTTGGACTCTGTGGCTCATAATTCCTTAAAAACATATTCCACTAAATTCCTTAAATTCCTTAAAAACTCTTTTCCACTAAATATCTGCTTTTCCAGTGGGGAGGGTACTTTCAGACACTAGATGCCTTAAATACTTGACTTCTCTTTCTACATATTGTAATTTATTTTCCAATACTCTCAAGCCTTGTTTTCCCAGAAAGTTGAATAGCTTGTAAGTGGCTTCCTTCACAACTGTTTTCTCCTGTCCTGACAACAAAAGATCATCCACATATTGTAACAGTAATGCCTCCTGAGAAGGTTGGAATTGCTCCAAAATTTGTTTTAGAACTTGCCCAAATAAATTCAGTGACTCTGTAAATCCCTGAGGTAGAACTGTCCATCTGTATTGTTGCTTCCGCCCGATTTCAGGGTCTTCCCACTCCAAGACGAATATATCTTTGCTCTCAGAGTCTGAGAGCATCCCTTTAACAGCACCATTATTCCAGTCTAACAATTTACTATTTGAATGCCCAATTTCATTGTCAAATCCTTTCCCAACAAGTTAGTCCCTGCCTCAGGTGAAGGCATGCACGACATGGACAGCTGATGGCTCTTCAACAGCAGGACCTTTATTGCCATTTTTCACCACTACATTTATTTTCCCCGTAGCCCCACACGCTGTCCATGCACCTGAATCTGTCTTACAATTGGTTAGAGACCCTCAGACGCGCCTCGAGCCAGCCAGCAATTGGCTACTGCCCAAAGCTCATCTTTAACACTGTAGCCAATTTACTTTATCTCGTCCTTGCTCAAGTTTTTGGTTCTACCGCTGTTTTCCTCATTATCTCTAACTCAGGGACGTGTGAAACAGCATGAAGCCACCTGCGAATTCCTTTCCCACAAAACAGCACAAAGCTCCCTGCGAATTCTTCTCCCACAATTCCCCCTTTTTTATTTTCAATCAACCAAACACTTTCTATAGATTTTTCTATCAATCACCGCAGACACTGCAATAAGCAAGGTACAATAAGCAACAGGGTGAAAAATCACATGCAGAACTACAATTGTAAAGTAGCGTGCCTACTAGAATCTACATCAGTCAACAAGCCACTAAGCGCTAGGGATATTGCTTCGCAGCGATGCTGCTTCTTACTCACACAGCACAATCACACAATCACGCAAAGAGGCCTCTTGCATTTCTCATTCATACCACAAGAAAATATCACTTAAAATAATTTGTCCACAGCTTCAGGAGGTCCTTGTCTACTCCCGTGGTGAGCGGCTGAGAGTGGAGACCCCTCCGAGGAAAAAATGCTCGGGGTGCACCTAGGGGCGTCCGTTCCACAGTCAATCCCACAGCCGAGCAGAGCGGCTCCTGGCGCAAGGAAGGATGCTATTATAGTTTGTATAATGACAGCAAAGAGATGCATTGCAATAAGGAGCAAGTGTGGCATTGACCTTATTTTTTTTTTCTTGAGCAATTAAATCTTACACATGCTATTACTGTTACACATCTCAGGATATCTAATTCCTGTGGCTCTAGGGGCGTTTGCAGTAAGTAGACAGTCCAGTCTTTGTTATCTGCTGGGTTCCCCACCAGACATGTTGTAGATGGGTCGTTTCATTGGCTCCACCAGATCCAGGAACCTCCTCCCATCTAACCTTTAGTGCACTGCTGTATTAATCAGCTCCAGATTATCACCGAATGGGTCACCCACAGTCTGGGCTGGACTGAGACCCAGGAGGCACCGAAGCTGCAGAGGTGGACGAGGATGATGGTCCCAATCATGGTCGCATGCCACGAGCTGGCACCCATCGTGGTCCTTGCCCTGTGGAAACACAAGCGTACCCTCGCTCCCAGGTTATTAGGGGATATGGTCCTTCCCACCCCCCAGTATCCAGATTTCTCATCATAACCATTGCTTTTCCTGTTGGAATGGATGTTAGTCCTGATTCCATTGATTTAAAATGCTTAATTATAGGTGGTATTTCTTTGTATTGAAAAGGTAGTGTCAAATGATTCATGACATATACCACTTTGTTTAATCTATTCTGCAGGGTCTCCTGTGTCTCCCCCTTTTTCTGTTTAGCCAATAAGTCCTTTAATGTGCGGTGAACACGTTCTACTATTGCTTGTCCTGTGGGTGAGTGTGGGATGCCTGTCTTGTGAGTGATACCCCAGGTATGGGAAAAAAGTCGCGTAGAGCAGCTTGCATAAGCTGGGCCATTATCAGTTTTTATTTCTTTAGGGATTCCGAGGGCGGCGAAGGCCGCACAGAAATGCGCCTGTGCATGACGGCTTGTTTCGCCCGTCATCGCAGAGGCCCAGCGCGCATGCGAAAAAGAATCTATGGACACGTGAACGTATTTTAGCCTCCCGAACTCGGGAATGTGAGTAACGTCAGTTTGCCAAAGCTGAAGAGAAGAGAGGCCCCTAGGATTAACTGTAGTCAGTGGGCCTGATCATTTTTGACAATCTGGGCAGGTCTGTACTATAAGCTTAGCATCTCCTATGGGGATGGCAAACTGTTTGGACAATGCCTTTGCAGCCTGGTGGAAGAATTGATGTGATAAATGAGCCTGGGACAATGTATTTGGCACTGGGACTTGGAATGCAATGTTAGTCAATTGATCGGCCCGGGCATTTCCTTCTGTAAAGAATCCCGGGAGTGTCGTATGACTTCTAATGTGGATCACGCAATAAGGGTGGGTACGGTGCTCTACAAGAAATAATAACTCTTTAAATTTTAAGAATAGTGCCTCGTTCTGGGTGTGTTTGATCTGAGATCTTTCAATTCGTTGTGCTACTCCTACTGCATAATATGAATCAGAGACAATATTTAGTGGAGCCTGGTCCCGTTGCTTGAATGTCATTGCTACCGCATGTAATTCTACTATCTGAGGGGAGCCCTGTATTGTTTCTATCACATGTTGCCAGTGGCCTCCTTGTTCCCACACGACTACAGCTTTTCTTGTTCTCCCTGACCCGACTGTGAATACTGTTTGTCCTTGGACTGGGTGCCATCAATATAGTGGCTTGTCCTCAACCTGTACATTATTATAAAAAGTAAGCATTTTATGAGATGGGAGATGTATATCAAGTTGACCCTTGAAACCCGAAAGGGCTGATTGTAGCTCTAAGCTATTCTGGAGGCACCAATCAAGATAGTCTTTAACTATCGGAATGATAATGGATTTTGGCTCTTCTCCGGCCATTTCTATAATTTGTTCTCTACCCTTCCTAATCAAATCTGAAAACATTTCAATGCGGGTGGCAAGCGTCTTTGTCGGTTGGTGGGGTAGAAACACCCATTCTAATAGCAGCAACGGGTCTGTTGCATTGGAGTCCCATTGCGCAATAATAGCTAAAGGTTGTGGATTCTGGTTGCATATGTAGAGCTGAATGGGTAAATTTTCTGCTTGCCGCTGGCATTATTGGGCAGAGATCTTCTCCTCTATACGGTTTAGTGCTGCCCTGGCTTCATTAGTCAGGCGGCAGGGCGCATTAATATCAGTGTCCCCTTTTAACAACTCGAACAGGGGTGCTAGTGTATGGTTGTCAATTCCGCATTGCGTCCTTATCCAATTTATATTCCCTATAAGCTTCTGGACATCATTGAGCGTGCGAATTTCCATTGTAATGGCTACATTTTGGGGTTGAATACTGTGCTGCAGTACCTTCCAGCCTAAATATTTCCAAGGCGCCTCCATTTGAATTTTTTCCGGCACGATTTGTAATCCCCATGTCTGGAACTCCTGCCATAGAGCAGGCAGTACTTCTTGCGTTAAGTTTTCTGTCGGACTGGAGAGCAATATGTCGTCCATATAATGATAGATGTATACGTGCGGGAATCGCTTGCATACGGGGCGTAGCACTCCTGCTACGTATGTTTGGCAAATTGTTGGGGAATTTTTCATCCCTTGAGGCAGCACAGTCCAATGATACCTATCCATTGGTTCGGTCTTACTGATTTTGGGGACCGAGAACACGAATTGAGGAGCATCAGCAGGGTGAAGTAAGTGGAATAGTAAAGAAGCAGTCCTTTAAATCAATAATTACTATATTCCAATTTCAAGGGATCATAGCAGGAGAAGGTAATCCAGGCTGGGGAGCTCCCATGTCCTCCATTGCATTGTTTATTTGATGTAAATCGTGAAGTAATCGCCATTTCCTGCTTTTCTTTTTAATAACAAACACAGATGAATTCCAGGGGCTGGTTGTGGGGGTAATGTGTCCCAATTGTAACTGTTCTTGGACAAGTTCTTGGAGAGCAGCGACCTTTTCCGCAGGAAGCGGCCATTGATTCACCCACACTGGAGTATCAGTTCTCCAGGTGAGTCTCATGCGCGGTCGCTCGTCAATGGCCGCTATTGAAAATTTTCCGGAAAGCTCAGAGTGAACTCACCCTGTCCCATCACATCCCTCCCCAGGAGACTGACAGGTATGAGGGCAGCATATGGCCGGATGTTATAGAGTGAGCCTTCATGAGTCTTAATGGTAAGCATATACCGGCTCTGAAAAGTATCGGAGACACCACCAACTCCCACAAGGCCTTTTGTGGTGGAATCTAACGGCCAACCTTTGGGCCAATCCTGAAGAGCAATTACTGTGACATCTGCCCCGGTATCCATTAATACGGTTATTTGTGCACTTGAGGGGTTGGCCTTTGGGTGATGAAGTGTTAGGGTCAGTGTAGGTCTCTTAATGGTGATGGCCGAGGCCCAAAAAACTGATGGGAGTCCCACCGATCCAAACCCCGCGTCGTGTCAGTCACGCGTCTCTGCTTGTGGAACTATGGCTTTAAATAGTATTAACTGTGCAATTCTAGTCCCCTTGGGTATGAGCATTGCAGGAGAAGGTGAGAGAGGGAGTTAGGAGAATATAATAATTTACTAACTTTTAGAGAATTTACTAACTTTTTAGAAAAGGGGGGACTGAGAGAGGGAGTTAGGGGAATCTTATCAAGTAGAGATAGAGTGCTGACGGCATGAAACTAGGATCCTACTTAGTGTCTTTACTAACTATGGTGCTTGTGCAAATTAATTAAAGCAAGAAGCCTTGGGCCCCTTTACCAAGGTCAGTCTCTTAATAAGAGTGTGAGCCTAGAAAGAAAGAAAGAACCACAGGGGTTCAAGAATAGCCCCACCATATTCGGGAAACAACTAGCCTGTGATCTTGAAGCTTGAAAGTCCCCTTCGGGAAAAGGGGACACTGTTGCAGTATGAAGAAGAAAAGGAATGTGTATAATGGACTATTAGTTTACTAAATGTTTTTTGGCACTAATACTGTGAACCCAGCCTCTTTCCTTAGTAACAGAGTTTCCAGATTACCCATTCATGATTGCATCAAGACCATGGACACTGTATACTCCAGCTAACCAGACCTAAAGGATACACCCCTAGAAGATGCGGAGGATTGGTATACAGATGGCAGCAGCTTCGTCCGCCACGGACTTCGCCTCACAGGATATGCGGTAACAAACATCAGCCCAAAAGGCAGAAATCATCGCCTTGATAAGAGCTTTTGAGCTGGCAAACATTTGGACAGATTTGAAATATGCCTTTGGTGTGGTGCATGCACACAGGGCAATTTGGAAGGAGAGAGAGGACTTTTATCTTCCTCAATTAAACATGCAGAAGAGATACTGAAATTACTCCAAGCAGTATACCTGCCTACTAAAGTTGACATTAAAGGACATCAACTAGGGGATACTGATATTGAAGAGGGAAATAGATTGGCTGATGCAGGAGCCAAAGGGGTGGCAGAACGGGCCCCTGAGAGTCAAATTTTGGCACTAGTACCAAGAACAGAAAATCAGGCATTAACAAAAGCTTCAGAAAATGAAGTATAATATTCTAAGATGTAAATGGAAAATGTTACCTGCAGGTTTAATGTAAATAAATGATGGGAGAATTGTGATATCATATTAAATTGAATGGTAATTGTAGAACATAATAAAACATGCTGGGGAGCTGAAGTAGTATAAGAGTTTTTAAATAGAAAATGGATAGGGCCTAATTTGTATACCATTGTTAGACAGGTATAAAAGTAATCAAGCTCCAAACAGTGGCAAATTATTTTTTTGAACTCCCAAGAAAAGGGGGGTATCAGTATTTATCGGTATTAACTGACACCTTTTCAGGATGGCCAGAAGCATTCCCAACTAGAACAGCCAAGGCTCGGGAGGTAATTAAGATACAAGAAATAATACCACATTTTGGAGTTCCAGCAACTATATCCTCTGACAGGGGACCACACTTTATCTCAAGAGTGGTACAAGAAATTAGCCGCCATTTGGGTACAGACTGGCAACTTCATATCGCCCTCAGTCGAGTGGCCAAGTAGAAAAATGAACCACTTAATCAAACAGCAAATTGTGAAACTGGGAGAAGATGCAAATTTGGTCTGGCCTCAGTCTCTTCCTTTAGCCCTTTTGCGTATACCAAGGGCAAAGGAAGGGTTAAGCCCCTTTGAAATCTTATATGGATGACTCTATGGAATACAAAGAGGGATATCCATGCAAGCTGGGGATGAAATTATGACCTCCTATATGGTGGCCTTAGGTAAACAGCTCGATGAAATTGGACAGCATGTGAGTGGGACTTGGGGTAGAGGGTTAGATGGACCAGTGCACAATATACAACCTGGAGATTATGTGTATGTAAAGTCTCTTGCAGAGAAGACCTTGAAACCACAGCGGGAAGGACTGTTCCAGGTCACAGCGACAAGAATCAAGGAGCAGAATGCCTGGATCTATCACACCAGAGTGAAAAAGGCACCCAAGACCCCATGGAAGGTTACTCAGGTGCAACCTGGAAGGTTACATTTCTCACAGTCTTAATGGTATCATTGGTCAAGGAAACTGAACAGTGGGTGCACAATACCTATGTGAAACTCACCCAGGCAGTGAGTGATAGTTTCAACCTTTCTGACTGTTGGGTGTGCACAGTGCTGCCTAGAGGCAACCTAGAATTCCCCGTATGGGGCATACGCAGTATGAATTGGACATTGACCTTTGCGTACCCAAGAAATGGAACATGTCCATTTGGCAAGGATGATCGTGAACATCTAGGGGAGAGATTTGAACTACTCCCACACGAAAATGTTAACGTATACACGAGATGCTTAAATGATAAAACCTCATGCATAGGTATAGGTCCACTTAGTTATTTAGCCCAGGAACCTGACAACTGTAGTATGGCAGAATATGTAGGAACTTTTAATCTTACTAAAATTAGAGATTATGGTGTAGGTGTCACAATATGTGCTGATAAAAAGGATACGAACTCAGGATCTCACAGCCTCAATTCTCTCATGCAAATTTGCAAGCTACAAAAAGGATTCTATTGCCTATGTGGAGATGGGCGTGCTAGGAAAAGCTTACCCTTAAATTGGAAGGGTCATTGTATTGGGGGCTATCTTAGCCCTCGAGGGGGTATATTCACTAAACCACCTCCGGGAATAGTCCGGACCTTATGGAGACAAACACGTACTGTTCCGAATAACCCCCTCGTGATGAGACCCACGGGATTCCATAGTTTTGTAAGGTGGTTGATTCCATCCCTGGGAATAAGTGAAATAGAAAAACCTATAATATCTCAGCCACATTAGAAATTATTGAAAATACCACAGCTGATGTTCTTTCGGCATTACAGGAAGAAATTTCCTCCCTACACAAAGTAGTACTTCAGAATAGGATGGGATTAGATATGCTTTTAGCCAAGGAGGGAGGACTGTGTACAATCATAAACCAAACTTGCTGTGTATATGTTAACAAACAAAAACAGATTGAGACCGACCTGGAGAAGATTTGGGAAAGGAATAAAATTTTGCATGCAGTAGCTCAGGATGACACGTCCTGGGGATTTACAGACTTGGTAGAAAAATTGACTTCCTGGTTGCCAAACCTAACCTGGTTGAAACAGTTGTTTATCACAGTAATCGTGGTCGTGGTTTTGTTCATGGTTCTTTGTGTAGTGATCCGATGTATCTTATGGTGTTTTAAGAGTACGGGAAACTCCTACAGCGAGTAGAAAAAGAACCAACTCAGACGGAAACTGGAGTCTAACAGATACTTTGAAGGAGTGTTAGATAGAGAAACACTATATTGAACCTAGAAATAGTAAAAGAATTTACTAACTTTTTAGAAAAGGGGGGACTGAGAGAGGGAGTTAGGGGAATCTTATCAAGTAGAGATAGAGTGCTGACGGCATGAAACTAGGATCCTACTTAGTGTCTTTACTAACTATGGTGCTTGTGCAAATTAATTAAAGCAAGAAGCCTTGGGCCCCTTTACCAAGGTCAGTCTCTTAATAAGAGAGTGAGCCTATCTTAAGAAACTGGTAGAAACTGGTCCTGTGGATGGACAAGATCCAAGAAGCAACTGAGTCTGCGCAGAGACAAGAGGTCAACTAGCGGTGATGAGGAAGAGTCATCAATCTTCATCCCCACGACCCCCGACGACCACCACCAGAATACACTGCGCAAGCGCAGGTGGGAGGAGTTTATGGAAATGACTCCTTGGAACTAATTTTAATACGAAGCAGGGACAGGTTATGAGTATGTATAGGCGTATTGTG
The DNA here is from genome assembly GCF_040182565.1 of Anser cygnoides. NCBI lineage: Eukaryota > Metazoa > Chordata > Aves > Anseriformes > Anatidae > Anser > Anser cygnoides. The sequence goes on along the minus strand of NW_027103074.1, from coordinate 1,004,377 downwards.
AAACTTCATGCATATGTAACTCTTTACTGCATATAACCAAGGCAAGTTGCCGCGTCAGGCACGCACGACTTTGGCGGGACTACCCCCCGTGCTGCCCAGCGCTGAATAAACATACCTACTTCACAATCTTACTGATTGTGGAGTCCGTTTTCCGCAAGTCAAAGGAGTCCATGCCATTGCTTGTATTATTCCTTCATATTCAGCATCGATTACTCCAGGCAGTACAAAAAGACCCGTTAGTGGGGTGCTAGACCGCCCTAGCAAGAGGGGGCTGCATCCCTTCCCTATTGGTCCCTTTACGTTTAGAGGTATTTTGCGGACCCGAGTGTCCCAAAGGGTGCAGCTCGTTACTGTGGAAACATCTAATCCGGCGCTTCCTCAGGTTCTGGCTGTGAGGGAATCCACGGTGACGTAGTGGACGGGATCGCTGGAGCAGTGGGCGGCTGCGGTCGCAGCCCGGTAGTCATCATCGCCCAGGGCGGTGACTTCCGCGAGGACGGCCCGCCCACGAAGGAGGGCCGGGGCACTTGTGTCATCGCGCGGCCCCGCCCCGCGCTCTGCTTCCTGTTTCCCTGCCGCGGTTGTAAAGGTTGTCCCTCTGCATTATGCGTCGAACGGCACTGGCTAGCCCAGTGCCATCCCGTGCCGCACCGTGGGCAAACAGTGGGAGGGGCAGAGTTACCGCGTTCCCCCCCCCGCTCCTCGCTGTGGGCATTCGGTGGCAAAATGCCCCGTGGCTCGACAGCGAAAACACCGTTTTCGCCCGGTTTTAAGCGCAGCAGCAAAAGCTCCGGCCAAAGCGGCAGTGTGATGTTCTATGGATCCGACTCGATTGCAAGCCTCTATCATTTGTACCAGTGTAGTATTAGCAGGCAGGGCTTGGAGTATTTTCTTACAGTCTGTGTTTGCATTTTGCACTGCCAGTTTTAGTATAAGGACCTCTTTGGCCTCGCGGTTGTCAATTTGTTTGTCCAAAGCGTCTCGCAATCTATCAATGAATTGCATATAAGGCTCGGTAATTTGTTGCCTAATGCTGGTAAATGATGGCTGGACTTTTCCAACTTCAGGCAACTTCAACATAGCCTGGAAGGCCAGAGACGCGGACTGCCGCAAGATGGCATCGTTGAGCCTAGCCTGCAATCTCGGATCAAATAACGGCTCAGTCCCCATCAACTGTGGGATCCCGGCTCCCCGGAGGGGGTCGCCGGGCTGCCGGTCCAGGTTACGCAGGGCGGCCAATTCGCACGCTTCTTTCCATTTTTGCTCCCAGAGTAATTTTTGTGTTGGCGTTAAAATCATCGCGGCTATCTGACGGCAATCGTACGGCACCAGCAAGTGACCAGTCATAACGTTTTCTAACAATGACTGAGTAAATGGTGCATGTAATCCATATGTAGTCACAGTCTTTCTCAATTCCTTAATTAGATCCCATTGGAAGGCATTATATTCATTTGGACCGTTGGGTCGCACCTGCACCGGGAAAGCCATTCCCACCGGGTCCCCGTCTTTTAGCACTTCTCGGCGCACCAGCTCCCATCGTTCCCGCGGGTCGAAAGCTCGGGCTCCCAGAGAGGCATTATCAGGGGCAAGCAAGGCGGGAGCCGAGGGGGTCAGCGGGGAGGGGTTCTGCGGCGGCAGCGGGGAGGGGCTCTGCGGCGGCGGTCCGCGGCCCTCTTCCTTGTCATCCCCCAGGTCTATCAAATTGCAGTGCTCTGGTGACCTTGCAGGCTCTGATCTCGGTTCGGCTGCTGTTATTGCCTGGGCAGCGGCATTCTGTACTTCCTTTTCTGCCTGCCACGATCTTAAAGTCTCTGTCACCAGCCACCACGTAGTCATCACCTCAGCAGCATTAGTATCCCCACTGGATGCTGCTTCCCATATTTTTTCCCCCGCTTGGTCCCAAGTTTTTACATCAAATACTGTAGAAGCCATTGAGGGGAACCCTTGTTTTTGCAAAATTTTCAATAATAGCTTTATCTTAAACGGATCATATTTTACTCCCCTGTCTATTAGGAGTTGCTTTAGTAATTTCACTATAGCCTCTTCCTCTGCCGAAAGGCTAGCTCCCATGATTAATGCCCAGACGCTCACCTGTCCTCCAGGTGATGTCCCAGGGTCGAAGCTGCAGTCCAGCTGCGAGCTTGATCCGTTTGGCTGGGTTCCGTTCAGACTCTCGTACAGCGCTGCTCCTTCCTGATCATGTCGGGGTCACCAATTGAAGGCAAGCACGACACGGACAGCTGATGGCTCTTCAACAGCAGGACCTTTATTGCCATTTTTCACCACTACATATACTTTTCCCGTAGCCCCACACGCTGTCCATGCACCCGAATCTGTCTTACAATTGGTTAGAGACCCTCAGACGCGCCTTGAGCCAGCCAGCAATTGGCTACTGCCCAAAGCTCATCTTTAACACTGTAGCCAATTTACTTTATCTCGTCCTTGCTCAAGTTTTTGGTTCTACCGCTGTTTTCCTCATTAACTCAGGGACGTGTGAAACAGCATGAAGCCACCTGCGAATTCCTTTCCCACAAAACAGCACAAAGCTCCCTGCGAATTCTTCTCCCACACTCAGGTACATACAATAATTGCCCATTGATCATTTTATCCCCTAGTCTCAGCTTGGTGTCCCCAGAATGTGGCACTGTTATCCCAGTCCCTTCTACCCCCATTACCTTTTAGAGTTTCATTAGTTAATTTAAGCCCTGATACTTTGCAGGGCAACGATGACCTAGCTGCCCTAGTGTATTGGGTTCACATGGCAAGGTTCTGGTAGTGGGGGGCTGTAGTGGTGGCCTCTGTGAGAAGAATACAAAAGCTCCCACGTCAGAAAAGGGCCAGTTTCAGCTGGAAGAAAACAAAACCAAAACGAAACACTGCTGCACAACAGCAGCTGGGAGAGTGAGGAGTGAGAAATACCCTTGCAGACACCAAGGTCAGTGAAGAAGGAGAAGGAGAAGGTGCTCCAGGTGCTGGAGCCAAAGCCCGTGGAGAGGGCCATGATGGAGCAGGTTGTTGTCCCCCCTCGCAGCCCATGGTGTACCATGGCAGAGCAGAACTCCACAGTGCAGCCCGTGGAGAGAAGCCAATGCAGGAGCAGGTGATCGGGGGGGGATCTGCTGCCCATGCAGGTCCCAAGATGGTGCAACCCGCTCCCAACGGATCCTACAGCACAGACCCACACATGGAGCAGCTACCAAAGAACCGCTGCCTATGGAGAAACCAACACAGGACCAGCCCAGCAGGGGTGGCACCCCCACCTGAAGGCTATCAAACGGGACTTTAGGGGACTGGGGCAGTTAGTAGATGGAGCGGGAGTACAGGTGGTGTTTTCCTCCATCCCTACAGTGGCAGGGAGGGGTACAGAGAGGACACGGAAAGCTCACCTGATAAACACGTGGCTCAGAGGCTGGTGCCAACACAGAAGTTTTGTTTTTTTTGACCACGGGGAGATTTACTCGGCACCCGGCCTGATAACTGCAGGTGGGTCCCACCTATCTAAGGGGAAAACGGATCCTAGCCCAGGAGCTGGCAGGGCTCATTGGCAGGGCTTTAAACTAGGTAAGAAGGGGGACGGGGATGAAATAAGGCTCGTTAGAGGTGTGCCAGGGGGAACAAAGTCAGGGCCGGTGGAGAGGGCAATGGCCCAGCTGAAGTGCATCTACACTAATGCACGCAGCATGGGCAACAAACACGAGGAGCTGGAAGCCATCGTGCAGCAGGCAAGCTATGACTTGGTTGCCATCACGGAAACGTGGTGGGACCACTCCCATGACTGGAGTGCTGCAATGACTGGCTATAGGCTCTTCAGAAGGGACAGGCAGCACAGAAGGGGTGGTGGTGTGGCTCTCTACATTAGAGAATCTTTTGATGTTGATGTTGTGGAACTCCAGGCTGGGAATGATAAGGTTGAGTCCCTATGGGTTAGGATCAGTGGGAAGGCCAACAAGGCAGGCATCCTGGTGGGGGGCTGTTATAGACCACCAAACCAGGATGTGGAGACGGATGAAGAGTTCTACAGGAAGCTGGCAGAAGTTGTGAAATCGTCAGCACTTGTTCTTGTGGGGGACTTCAACTTCCCAGACGTATCCTGGAAATACAATACAGCTTAGAGGAAGCAGTCTAGGAGGTTTCTGGAGAGCGTGGAAGATAGTTTCCTGATTCAGCTGGTTAGTGAGCCTACTGGGGGAGGTGCCCCGCTAGACCTTCTGTTCACAAACAGTGACGGACTGGTGAGAGATGTGGTTGTCAGGAGCTGTCTTGGGCAGAGTGACCACGAAATGGTATAGTTCTCTATTCTTGGCGAAGTCAGGAGGGGGAACAGTAAAACTGCTGTCTTGGACTTGCAGAGGGCAGACTGAGCTGTTCAGGACACTGGTTGGCAGAGTCCCTTGGGAGGTAGTTCTGAAGGGCAGAGGAGTCCAGGAAGGCTGGGCACTCTTCAAGGAGGAAATCTTAAAGGCTCAGGAGCGGTCTGTCCCCCCCCACGTGCCCAAAGATGAGCTGACGCAGAAGAAGACCGACCTGGCTGAACAGAGAGCTGTGGCTAGAGCATAGGAAAAAAAAGAGGGTTTATGACCTTTGGAAAAGAGGGCGGGCCACTCAGGAGGACTATAAAGATGTTGTAAGGCTTTGCAGGGACAAAATTAGAAAGGCCAAAGCTCATCTGGAGCTCAATCTGGCTACTGCTGTTAAAGATAAAAGAAAATGGTTTTATAAATACATAAACACGAAACGGAGGACTAAGGAGAATTTCCGTCCTTTACTGGATGAGGGGTGAAACTTAGTGACAAGAGATGAGGAAAAGGCTGAGGTGCTTAATGCCGCCTTTGCCTCAGGCTTTAGCGTCAAGACCAGTTGTTCTCTGGATACCCAGTACCCTGAGCTGGTGAAAGGGGATGGGGAGCAGCATGTGGCCCTCATAATCCACGAGGAAGTGGTTGGCGACCTGCTACAGCACTTAGATGTACGCAAGTTGATGGGGCCGGATGGGATCCACCCGAGGGTACTGAGAGAACTGGCGGAAGAGCCGACCAAGCCGCTTTCCATCATTTATCAGCAGTCCTGGCTATCAGGGGAGGTCCCAGTCGACTGGCGGCTAGCAAACGTGACGCCCATCTACAAGAAGGGCCGGAGGGTAGACCCGGGAAACTATAGGCCTGTTAGTTTGACCTCAGTGCCAGGGAAGCTCATGGAGCAGACTGAGTGTCATCATGCGGCACTTGCAGGGCAACCAGGCGATCAGGCCCAGTCAGCATGGGTTTATGAAAGGCAGGTCCTGCTTGACGAACCTGATCTCCTTCTATGACAAAGTGACGCGCTTAGTGGATGAGGGAAAGGCTGTGGATGTGGTTTACCTTGATTTCAGTAAGGCTTTTGACACCGTTTCCCACAGCATTCTCCTGAAGAAACTGGCTGCTCATGGCTTGGACCGGCATACGCTTCGCTGGGTTAAAAACTGGCTGGATAGCCGGGCCCAAAGAGTCCTGGTGAATGGAGTTAAATCCAGTTGGAGGCCGGTCACTAGTGGAGTCCCCCAGGGCTCAGTATTAGGGCCAGTTTGTGGCGAAATGACCACACGGACACCAGGGTTCTTTCAGGATCAGTAACTGCTACTACTTTATTGATGACATAACTTCAACTCTCTCTTACTGAGGGCGTAACTTCATCTCTCAGAGTGAGGGCACAACTTCATTCTATCCCTTATTCAGGACAGGCTCCCTTCTTATACCATTCGCCCCACAGCAGTACTTTTCCACTACCTCTTCATTGGTCAACAACTTTGCCCGGCAACAGCAAACACCCAGCAACTTCCATGCTTTAACGGCTGGAGAACAAGCAACCCTAGACGGCATGGCATCTCCTGAATCACCCTTCTTTGCTCCCTCAAAACTCTTTACATTCCTGATGGCCTCATCGTTAAGAGTCCGATGTTATCACCAACCATGGGGCTTGTTGACCCCCATGGCCACACTCCCACACCAGTTCTCTTCAATATCTTTATCGATCATCTGGATGAGGGGATCGAGTGCACCGTCAGCAAGTTTGCAGATGACACCAAATTAGGCACGAGTGTCAATCTGCTCGAGGGTAGGAAGGCTCTGCAGGAGGATCTGGATAGGCTGGACCGATGGGCTGAGGCTATCTGTATGAAGTTCAACAAGGCCAAGTGCCGGGTCCTGCACCTGGGGCACAACAACCCCAAGCAGCGCTACAGGCTGGGAGATGAGTGGCTGGAAAGCTGCCTGGCAGATGTGAGAAACACTCCGTAGCCAATAACTTAGGCTCAGGCGAGGATCTCAGTGAAGTAGTAATTTATTCGCGATTGCAATGGCGGGCGCCCCACAAGCAGGAGAGCGCACCCACTAGTTCCAAAACACAGTTTATATACTTTTTGATGACAGGACCCTCCCCTGTTTCCCCATTGACTGGGTAATCCAGGTTCACAATCTATCTGATGCTTCACAGACAATGCCTGGCCTTCAGTTGCTGGCCTGTTAAATTTCAAGCTTCTTTTGACTTTTTTACTGTTTGAAGTGGTAATGTTTCATCACTTATCTGATTTGACTTGACACCGTGATTTTCACCTAATTGCTCTAAGGAGTCCGGCTGTCTGCATTTTACAAGGTTTTCTGTTAAGCTTTCTTATCACTGCAAGCATATTTCAATACCACATTCCTTCCTTCTATACAATGTAACACTGCAAAAACAACATTTCCATTCCCACAATTCCCCCCTTTTCTCTTTTTATAATTTGTTGATTTTTGCAAAATTTTGCTCTAAGGTGTAATTTGGTAGATGTCTTCCTCTTCTTCACTTTCTTTGCTTTCCATTTCCTCTAATATCATCATCTTATCTGAGTAGGGTGGTGGATCCATGGTCATTTGTTTCGAAAGTGCAGTTTCAATTAACCGTTGGACAAGTCCCCTTACACAGGGGATAATGCAACAACCAATGGCTGTCAAAACTCCTGCTACTACAATCAAGGATGTAAATATGGACACTACCATTCCTTTCCATTTACCAAACCAAGATTCCAACCATCCTGTGATGGAAGTGTCTGTTCCTGAGTTTTCTGCCAATTCATTGGCAAGGGTGGTAAGCCCTTGCAATGCTCTAGTTACTGTGCCATCCAGGGCAGTATTGTTAGGGATAAAAGTACAACAACGGTTGCCCAGCATCACGCACACACCACCTTTCTCCGCAAGAATCGTATCTAATGCTATTCTGTTTTCCCAAGCCATTTTGCTGGTGGCATCTAGTTGTTCAGCGATTCCTCTTATCGCATCTCTTGTATAGTTTATGAATCTCTGCTGATTATAATAGATATAATTAATCCAATCCACATTTTTATTAATTGTTACCCACCAGAACAGTGACTCAAACCCTGCAGCAATTTGATTCCTGGCTTCCTGTTCATCAGGAACTCCTCTAGGCACCCCTATAGAATCTATGTATACTCTATCATCAAATGATATTCCTAAGCCTCTTTTACTTCTTCTGGGTATTTGTGATGTTTCGCTTTCAAATGCCAGGGTGAAGGGTATAGCTAATTGAACAAGTGCACAAGTGCCTCCCCAGTTAGATGGTAGGGTGGACCGTAAGATCTTCCCTCCACAGTACCACCAGAGATCTGCCCTAGGGATCTCAACTCTTGAATAGTTTCCCATCAAGTCCTCGGTAGCATTCAAGGTCCTCGTGCACAAGGCAAATTCTCCCAGATGCCGGGTAGCACTCACACCCTGCCGTGAGAGGCAAGCTGTATGGTTACCTATAGCTGTGGAGAATACAGGGGGAACCCTGATATTGCTATCATGCGAGGAAGGGAATAGCAAAGAGAGAGACTTACAGGCCTCATTTCCCCAGGCAGTCTTTTCTTGGTACAATGCAATCATACATCGCATTCCCTGGGAATCCTTGGTCCACCCCAATGGGCAGGGCACTATCTGGGCAATCAGTCATCCCGAGGCACAAGCATAGCAATTGCTATGGTTGAGACTCTGGACAGTATATTTGACCCATTCTATCCAGGCATTCACATCCCCATACCCTGTTTCAATCTCAAATGTTTGAACTGCCGCATTTCAAAGAGGGCCTCCTGTTTTCTCTCCTGTTTTCTCCTTGAGTTTCTCCCTTTCTCTGATGGCAATAGAGGATCGTTTCCATACAGCTATTCTCAATCTGGCTGTTGGGTCTCTACCAGTTATTTGTTCCCTCTGCTCAATTGTCGTTGGGCATTTAAATCTCCACAAGCTAACACCTCACAAGCATCAAACATGACAGATTGCGGTACATAACCCTCTGTCACATTCACCCATATTTTTATGGGGTATCCCATCTTACTATTATCTGGTCATGCCTTTTCCAAGTTGCCAATTGACCAAGACTTTCTCTGAGGCCTACAATCACTAAAAACAAAATTAATAATTGATTTTTCCCTGTCATTATTTTTAAACCTTAGGTTTCCAAATAATTATCAATACAAAGAATAAGATATACACTACTACCATAACAAACCCCCCTTGGGAACACTTCAGTTCACTATAGGCCAGTCCTTTCTCTCAAGCACAAGTCACACTCATTAGTTACCTGTGAAAATAAAAGGTTAGTTTACAATTGCAAGCTCTTATCCTGCTCAGAGTCCACTATGAGATTTTTCTCTTCGATTTCAGCTTCCAACAAGTCTTCTGTAGGAACAGCTTCCCAGGTACTAGGGTCGACGGATGCCTTCACTTGAGTATAGTGAGTCCAACCTTTTTCTGCAGTTCCTATGGCTGTTTCAGTGGTTAGTAGTACTTGGAAGTGTCCTTCCCATTCGGGCCGGAGTTGATCCTTTCCAGGTCTGAATCAGGACCCAATTTCCCACGGGTCCTGAGAAATGACAAAGAAGAGGACAACCCCAGAATACAGTTCTTAAGAAAACTCTCTTGTTTCGAATTGTGGTATCTCATCCCTTCTGCCCAGATAGGGTAATCCGAACAGCATCTCATATGGTGATATTCCTATATCCTTTCTTGGTGCTGTTTGAACCTGGAGGAGTGCTAAAGGTAAGCATTTTACCCAAGGAAGTTGGGTTTCTAACACTAATTTAGTTAATTGCTTCTTTAATGTCTGGTTCATTCGCTCCACCTTCCCAGAAGAGGAGGGGTGCCAGGGGGTGTGAAAATCCCACTCAATCTCTAAGGCCTGCATTAACCCTTGCAGTACTTGTGAAGTGAAATTATTTCCTTGATCTGAATCAATGTTTTCAGCTATCCCATATCTAGGGACTATTTGCTCCAGTGATACCTTAGCCACCGTGTTTGCAGTGGCAGATACAGAGGGGAAAGCTTACACCCATCCAGTCACGTGGTCAATTAGGACAAACAAGTACTTAAATCTCCCTCCTTTACGTAACTCAGTAAAGTCTACCTGTATACTTTGTAAAGGTCGAATCCCTGGCTCCCGTCCCCCTCTAGGTTAGTTACAAATGACCTTTTTATTTGCCTTTTGACATATGGTACATCCTCTGCATATTTGCTTCACTAAAGTGTGTATTCCTACACAGACATACTTTCTTAGCACAACATCACACATTGCTTGCATCTCCCAATGACTCTCTTGATGTAAAACATCATATTTGCCTCCTTGGTGCTTTATTCAGCATTTCTCTCCCATCAGGGAGTATCCATTTTCCCTCAGGCTTCGTGGCTCCTGATTCCTTAAAGAAATCTCTCTTAAAAACTTTTTAGTTCTTTCTTAGTTTTCAACAATTCCCTGAATCCTCTCTGGATTTATTCTCAGTTTTCCCTCAGACATTAGATGCCTTAAATACCTGACTTCTCTTTCTACGTATTGTAATTTATTTTTCAATACTCCCAAGCCCTGCTTTCCCAGAAAGTTGAATAGCTTGTTAGTAGCTTCCTTCACAACTGTTTTCTCCTGTCCTGACAATAAACGATCATACACATTTTGTAACAGAAATTCCTCCTTGGGAGGTTGGAATTGCTCCAAAATCTGTTCTAGAACTTTGCCCAAATTAATCGGAGGCCCTGTAAACCCCTGAGGTAAAACTGTCCATATGTATTGTTGCTTCCGCCCCCACTTCAGAGTCTTTCCAGTCAGAGGTGAATATATCTTTGCTCTCAGGGCCTGAGAGCACTCCATTAATACCACTGTTATTCCAGTCTAACAATTTACTATTTGAATGCCCAATTTCATCATCAAATCCCTTCCCAACAAGTTAGTCCCTGCCTTGGGTACATACAATAATTGCCCAGAGATCATTTTATCCCCTAGTCTCAGCTTGGTATCCCCCAAAGGTGGCACTGTTATCCCAGCCCCTTCTACCCCCATCACTTGTTAGGGTTTCATTAGTTAATTTAATCCCTGATATTTTACAGGCCAGTAATGACCTAGCTGCCCCTGTGTATTGTGTTTGATGGCAAGGTTCGGGAGGGGGCTGCAGTGGCAGCCCCCACGAGGAGAATCCAGAAACCACCCTGTGGCAGATAAGGGACAATTTCATCCGGCCCCAGAGGGGCCCACCACTGCCCAGAGCCAAGCCATGAGCAACACAGTCCGTGCCTCTGTGAGAGCACATCCACGAAAACAAACAAACAAACAAACAAAAACCTGCTGCTCAACAGCAGCTGGGAGAGCAAGGAGCGAGAAACCTCCCCGCAGACACCAAAGTCAGCACAGAAGGAGGGGGTGGAGGCGCTCCAGGCGCCGGAGCCGAAGCCCCCTGCGGCCTGTGGAGAGGCCCCTGGTGGAGCATGCTGCCCCCCCCCCCCGCCCCCGCCCCTTCTCGATACTTGGGAAACTGACCAAACACCACAGCAAATATACCAAAACTTCTAGACTGTTACTTAGATAGTGCCTACATCCTCTTTCCCTGCTCATTCAACTTTCCCAACTCATTCAAAAAAAACAGCTCTGTCAAACAATACATACCACACCTTTAACACCTTTAATAACCCTTTTTAACACTTCTTCCTATCTTTCTCCAGCCTGTACTTTCTCCAAAGTCTCAGTCATTAGCCAACTTAATTCCATACCTTTCTCCCTCATCCCATTTTCCTTCTCTCCTCCTTCTTCCACTCCGGATATTCCTACCTGAAGTGGCCAGCCTGCCCACACTTAAAACATCCTATCAAAGCCTGTCCCTGCTAAGATTCAGGCCACAACACGGGTAGCTTTCCTTGCCTGCCATTCCTTCATCTCTCTTCCCCTCTTTTCCATCCTGGCCCTGACTCCCCCTGAAGATTTTCTTCCTCTTTCTCCAACCCTCTGCCTCACTACCTGCTACACTGTCAATACCATTAGTTTCACTCTCTGCTTTTCCTTCTCATCTCCCCTCTTGACACACACGTTCAGGGCCTCCCACAGGAGGGCCCCCCAGTGACTGTTCACTACATCCCCCCCACCTTCTGGAGCATCTTCTGTGCATCTTGCCAGGCTTCAATCACAAAATGAACTTTCAAGAGCCCTTGGGATACCGGGTCCTCAGGATTCATCCCCAAGTACTTTCTCATTCTGACCCCAAGTCTCTCATATGATTTCTGTGTTGCACACTATTATTCTTCCAGCCAGGATCGGCAAGTGGTTATTTCTGCCCTGCCGGTATTACCCCTGGTCCTGGAGGATGAGTTCTTTCCCATTTTTGTATTGCAGCTCTCCTCCTGATCATTCCCATTTCTTTCCCTGTAAACAGCATATTTATATACATAATTCCCCCTCCCCAAGAGTATAAGTTAGGTCCTAGGAAACTCCTAACCTCTCTGCTGGTAAGGAGGGGGGGAAGTTCACTTAAGAGGATACACAGTTAGTGTTAGCGCTGTTAGTATCAGGGAAGGCAAAATTCTCAGTACCTCTTCTACCTTGTTCTAATTCTTTTACCAGTTTGGGGTACCTCCTGTTCCCAGAGCTAATGTTATCTATAGTTCCTGTCTCTTCTTTCGGAGGAACTGCTACAGCAGCCGCTGCTGCTGCAGCAACTTGGGGGTTATAAGGAGGAGGTAAGTTATCCAGAAGGTCCCATTTATCACTTGTCTCTTCCTTTTTCTTTCCCTCTTTATTCTGATTTTTGCTCAAAACCAAATTTATTCCTTGTATCCAACAAGCTGCATACTCCGATTCTTCTTCCGAAAATGGAAATTTGTTATTAACATAAAAATTTAAGGCCTGACATACCCAATCTTTGTCAGACCCGTGTTTTGGCCAAAATACTGCAGCTCCTTTAATTGGTTCTTTCGTCCAGACTGATACACAATATTTAACCATTTTCTTCCTATCTTTTTCTGTAGTTTTGGGGTTATTCTTCCAATTTCTCAACATCCTTCCTAAAGGACAGTCGGGAGGCACTCCCCCAGGGATATCTCCCTGTCCCCTGGAACTCATATTTCCCATTTTTCCTATCCTGGAAAATGGGGGTGTACTGCCAAGCACTTCCCCGTGCAAGAGCTACCGCACACCTATGAGTTTACCAGATTCCCTGGTGTACTTCCGAGCACTACCCCGTGCAAGGATTACCGCACACCAAATTTCCCTGGTGTACTTCCGAGCACTACCCCGTGCAAGGCTTACCGCACACCAAATTTCCCTGGTGTACTTCCGAGCACTACCCCGTGCAAGGATTACCGCACACCAAATTTCCCTGGTGTACTGCCAAGCACTTCCCCGTGCAAGGCTTACCGCACACCAAATTTCCCTGGTGTACTGCCAAGCACTACCCCGTGCAAGGCTTACCGCACACCAAATTTCCCTGGTGTACTTCCGAGCACTACCCCGTGCAAGGATTACCGCACACCAAATTTCCCTGGTGTACTGCCAAGCACTACCCCGTGCAAGGCTTACCGCACACCAGATTTCCCTGGTGTACTTCCGAGCACTACCCCGTGCAAGGATTACCGCACACCAAATTTCCCTGGTGTACTGCCAAGCACTACCCCGTGCAAGGCTTACCGCACACCAAATTTCCCTGGTGTACTTCCGAGCACTACCCCGTGCAAGGATTACCGCACACCAAATTTCCCTGGTGTACTGCCAAGCACTACCCCGTGCAAGGCTTACCGCACACCAGATTTCCCTGGTGTACTTCCGAGCACTACCCCGTGCAAGGATTACCGCACACCAAATTTCCCTGGTGTACTTCCGAGCACTACCCCGTGCAAGGATTACCGCACACCAAATTTCCCTGGTGTATTGCCAAGCACTTCCCTGTGCAAGGGCTTACCGCACACCAAATTTCCCTGGTGTACTTCCGAGCACTACCCCATGCAAGGCTTACCGCACACCAAATTTCCCTGGTGTACTGCCAAGCACTTCCCCGTGCAAGGCTTACCGCACACCAAATTTCCCTGGTGTACTTCCGAGCACTACCCCGTGCAAGGCTTACCGCACACCAAATTTCCCTGGTGTACTGCCAAGCACTACCCCGTGCAAGGCTTACCGCACACCAAATTTCCCTGGTGTACTTCCGAGCACTACCCCGTGCAAGGCTTACCGCACACCAAATTTCCCTGGTGTACTTCCGAGCACTACCCCGTGCAAGGATTACCGCACACCAAATTTCCCTGGTGTACTTCCGAGCACTACCCCGTGCAAGGCTTACCGCACTCCAAATTTCCCTGGTGTACTTCCGAGCACTACCCCGTGCAAGGCTTACCGCACACCAAATTTCCCTGGTGTACTTCCGAGCACTACCCCGTGCAAGGCTTACCGCACACCACATTTCCCGAGACTCTTCCTTTCTCTCCCTTATCTCACGCTTCGTCCGTCTCCGGCCGTGCCCCTCGCGGAGCTACGGAACCGCGGATCAGGACTCCACACTCGCTTTGTACAAAAGTACGTCTCAATCACACATCACACATCACACAGTCTCACCCGACCCCCGAGGCAATACTTAATATTTCTTACCTTGGTCTGTGCACAGAGTTACCGGATCAATTCTTAAAACCCTGAGTGCCTACCTTCTTCCTTTTCCCCACTACTTCACGGATCCTGCCTCTTTAATCACTCTCGGGCCCTCTGTCAGCTCTCCGCAGAACCGCCACCGTCAATGCACAGGACCGCTGAAATCAGCGGGGCATGCCTTCCTGCTGCTGCGGCGGTGGGGCTCCCCGGTAGGTGACTGGATCCCGGACGAGCCCCCAAATTGTGAGAAACACTCTGCAGCCAATAACTTAGGCTCAGGCGAGGATCTCAGTGAAGTAGTAATTTATTCGCGATTGCAATGGCGGGCGCCCCACAAGCAGGAGAGCGCACCCACTAGTTCCAAAACACAGTTTATATACTTTTTGATGACAGGACCCTCCCCTGTTTCCCCATTGACTGGGTAATCCAGGTTCACAATCTATCTGATGCTTCACAGACAATGCCTGGCCTTCAGTTGCTGGCCTGTTAAATTTCAAGCTTCTTTTGACTTTTTTACTGTTTGAAGTGGTAATGTTTCATCACTTATCTGATTTGACTTGACACCGTGATTTTCACCTAATTGCTCTAAGGAGTCCGGCTGTCTGCATTTTACAAGGTTTTCTGTTAAGCTTTCTTATCACTGCAAGCATATTTCAATACCACATTCCTTCCTTCTATACAATGTAACACTGCAAAAACAACATTTCCATTCCCACACAGAGAAGGACCTGGGAGTATTGGTTGATAGCCAGCTGAATATGAGCCAGCAGTGTGCTCAGGTGGCCAAGAAGGCCAACAGCATCCTGGCTTGTATCAGAAACAGTGTGGCCAGCAGGACACGGGAAGTGATTGTGCCCCTATACTCGGCTCTGGTGAGGCCACACCTCGAGTACTGTGTTCACTTTTGGGCCCCTCACTACAAGAAGGACATGGAGGTGCTCGAGCGAGTCCAGAGAAGGGCAACGAAGCTGGTGAGGGGTCTGGAGAACAAGTCTTACGAGGATCGGCTGAGGGAGCTGGTATTGTTCAGCCTGGAGAAGAGGAGGCTCAGGGGCGACCTTATCACTCTCCATACCTTAAAGGAGGCTGTAGCGAGGTGGGGATTGGTCTATTTTCCCACGTGCCTGGTGGGACGAGGACGAGGGGGAATGGGCTAAAGTTGTGCCAGGGGAGGTTTAGGTCGGATATTAGGAAAAACTTCTTTACCGAAAGGGTTGTTAGGCATTGGAATGGGCTGCCCAGGGAAGTGGTTGAGTCACCATCCCTGGAGGTCTTTAAAAGATGTTTAGATGTAGAGCTTAGTGATATGGTTTAGTGGAGGACTTGTTAGTGTTAGGTCAGAGGTTGGACTAGATGATCTTGGAGGTCTCTTCCAACCTAGATGATTCTGTGATTCTGTGATTCTGTGGGAGGGACCCCCATGCCAGAGCAGGGGAGAGAGTGACCGTGAAGGAGCAAAGGAAATGAAGCACCATGGACCGACTGCAGCCCCCACTCTGGACCCCTTGCACCACTCAGGGCGGGGAGGTGGAAGAGTGTGGATGGGGGAAGGTGCCCTCAGCTTGTTTCTTTGTTTCTCACTGCTCCAGCCCGTCAGCAATACGTAAGTACCCCGAATACTTTCTCATTGTTGTGGTTTAACCCGGCTGGCAGCTAAACACCACACAGCCTTTCACTCACCCTCCCCCCTCCCTCTCTGGGATGGGGGAGAGAAACGGGAAAGTGAAGCCGGTGAATTGAGATAAAGACAGTTTATTAAGACAGGAATATAATAATAACAATAATAATAATAATAGTGATAATGATAATAGTATTAACAATAATAATGTGTAAGAAAACAAGTGATGCACAATGCAATTGCTCACCACCCGCTGACCGATGCCCAGCCTATTCCCGAGCAGCCGGCCCCCCACCCCGGCCAGCCACCCCTATATATTGTTTAGCATGACGTCAGATGGTATGGAATACCCCTTTGGCCAGTTTGGGTCAGCTGTCCTGGGTCTGTCCCCTCCCAGCTCCTGCTGCACCCCCAGCCTGCTCGCTGGCAGGACAGAGCGAGAAGCCGAAAAGTCCTTGGCCTGGTGTAAACACTGCTCTGCAACAATTAAAACATCAGCATGTTATCAGCGCTCTTCTCATCCTAATCCAAAACATAGCACCCTACCAGCTACTATGAGCTACTTAACTCTGTCCTAACTGGAACCAGGACAGATATCCACCCCTTATTCCATACCATTTATGTCATGCTCAGGTTACACTCTGTCCAATGCATTCTAATTAATCACCATTTTCATCTATGATATATAGCGATCATGGTAGTGATGACATACATTATTATATAATAATTAACATACTACAATTCAACTCATGGGCTATTCTCACCCAGTATCAAATCCCCTTGAGGTACACACCGGACCTCCCCATTCTTTTGCATTACCCACCAAGTGCATCCAGGTCCCTGAGCAAAAGCAATTCCACGAATGGGTTTGCCTTTTCCTGAGGCAGGAGTAGCCCAGACTGTTTTACCCAGCATGTTTCTTACGTGCACTACAGGAACTTTATCCCCTTCTACAGTGCGTAACAGGTTTGATTGGGCAGGTCCAGCTCGGTTGGCAGATCCCCTGGTATTGACTAACCAGGTGGCCTTTGCCAAATGTGTATCCCAATTTTTGAATGTCCCAGCACCCATTGCTTTCAGTGTAGTCTTCAACAGTCCATTGTATCGTTCAACTTTTCCAGAGGCTGGTGCATGATAGGGGATGTGATACACCCACTCAATACCATGTTCTTTGGCCCAAGTGTCTATAAGGTTGTTTCGGAAATGAGTCCCGTTGTCTGACTCAATTCTCTCTGGGGTGCCATGTCGCCATAGGACTTGCTTTTCAAGGCCCAGGATAGTGTTCCGGGCGGTGGCATGGGGCACCGGATATGTTTCCAGCCATCCGGTGGTTGCTTCCACCATTGTAAGTACGTGGCGCTTGCCGTTGCGGGTTTGAGGGAGTGTGATGTAATCAATCTGCCAGGCCTCTCCATATTTATATTTCAGCCATCGTCCTCCATACCAAAGAGGTTTTCACCGTTTGGCTTGCTTGATTGCAGCACATGTTTCACAGTCATGAATAACCTGTGCTATAGTGTCCATGGTCAGGTCCACCCCTCGATCACGAGCCCATCTGTAGGTTGCATCTCTACCTTGATGGCCTGAGGTGTCATGGGCCCATCGGGCTATAAATAATTCACCTTTATGTTGCCAGTCCAGGTCCACCTGAGCCACTTCAATCTTAGCAGCCTGATCCACCTGCTGGTTGTTTTGATGTTCTTCAGTAGCCCGATTCTTGGGCACATGAGCATCTACATGGCGTACCTTTACAACCAGGTTCTCTACCCGGGCAGCAATATCTTGCCACAATGCCGCAGCCCAGATGGGCTTGCCCCTGCGCTGCCAGTTGTTCTGCTTCCATTGCTGTATCCACCCCCACAGGGCATTTGCTACCATCCATGAATCAGTATAGAGATAGAGAACTGGCCACTTTTCTCGTTCAGCAATATCTAAAGCCAGCTGAATGGCTTTCACTTCTGCAAACTGACTCGATTCACCTTCTCCCTCAGCAGCTTCTGCAACTCGTCGTGTAGGACTCCATACAGCAGCTTTCCATCTCCGATGCTTTCCCACAATACGACAGGACCCGTCAGTGAACAAGGCATATTTCTTCTCATTTTCCGGTAGCTTGTTGTACAGTGGGGCTTCTTCAGCACGGACCACCTCCTCCTCTGATGATATCCCAAAGTATTTGCCTTCTGGCCAGTCCATAATCACCTCCAAGATTCCTGGGCGACTGGGGTTTCCTATTCGAGCTCGCTGAGTAATCAGTGCAACCCACTTGCTCCATGTAGCATCAGTTGCATGATGTGTAGAGGGGACCCTTCCTTTGAACATCCAGCCTAGTACCGGCAGTCGGGGTGCCAGGAGGAGCTGCGCTTCAGTACCGACCACTTCCGAAGCAGATCGAACTCCTTCATATGCTGCCAATATCTCCTTTTCAGTTGGAGTATAGCGGGCTTCAGATCCTCTGTATCCCCGACTCCAAAACCCCAGGGGTCGACCTCAAGTTTCCCCAGGTTCTTTCTGCCAGAGGCTCCAGGTGGGACCATTCTCCCCGGCTGCGGTGTAGAGCACATTCTTTACATCTGGTCCTGTTCGGACTGGCCCGAGGGCTACTGCATGAACTATTTCCTGCTTAATTTGTTCAAAGGCTTGTCGTTGCTCAGGGCCCCATTCAAAAGCATTCTTCTTACGGGTTACTTGGTAGAGCGGGTTTACAATCAGACTGTAATTTGGAATATGCATTCTCCAAAACCCCACGACACCTAGGAAAGTTTGTGTTTCTTTTTTGCTAGTTGGTGGAGACATAGCTGTTATCTTGTTGATCACATCCATTGGGATTTGACGGCGTCCATCTTGCCATTTTATTCCTAAAAACTGGATCTCTCGTGCAGGTCCTTTAACTTTATTCTGTTTTATGGCAAAACCGGCCTTCAGAAGGATTTGGACTATTTTCTTCCCTTTCTCGAAAAGTTCTTCTGCAGTGTCACCCCACACAATGATGTCATCGATGTACTGCAGGTGTTCAGGAGCTTCCCCCTGCTCCAGCGCAGACTGGATCAGTCCATGGCAAATGGTAGGGCTGTGTTTCCACCCCTGGGGCAGCCGATTCCAAGTATATTGGACTCCCCTCCAAGTGAAAGCAAACTGTGGCCTGCACTGTGCTGCTAGAGGGATGGAGAAAAATGCATTAGCGATATCAATTGTGGCATACCACTTGGCTGCCTTTGATTCCAGTTCATACTGGAGTTCTAGCATGTCCGGCACTGCAGCACTCAGTGGTGGCGTGACTTCGTTCAGGCCACGATAGTCCACTGTTAGTCTTCACTCACCATTAGACTTTCGCACTGGCCATATGGGACTATTAAAAGGTGAATGAGTCTTGCTGATCACTCCTTGGCTCTCCAGTTGACGAATTAGCTTATGGATGGGACTCAGGGAGTCTCGGTTGGTGCGATATTGCCGCCGGTGCACAGTTGTGGTAGCGATCGGCACTTGCTGTTCTTCAACCCTCAGCAACCCCACAACAGAAGGGTCCTCTGAGAGACCAGGCAAGGTAGACAACTGTTTAATGTCCTCTGTCTCCAAGGCAGCTATGCCAAAAGCCCAGCGGAACCCTTTTGGGTCCTTGAAATATCCTCTTCTAAGATAGTCTATGCCAAGGATGCACGGAGCATCTGGGCCAGTCACAATACGGTGCTTTTGCCACTCATTACCGGTTAGACTCACTTCAGCCTCCAATACAGTTAACTGCTGGGATCCCCCCGTCACACCATAAATACAGATGGGCTCTGGCCCTTTATAGCTTGATGGCATTAGAGTACATTGTGCACCGGTGTCTACCAAAGCCTTATACTTCTGTGCGTCTGACGTGCCAGGCCATCGAATCCACACAGTCCAATAAACTCGATTGTCCCTTTCCTCCCCCTGGCTGGAGGCAGGGCCCCTCTAGTCCTGGTCAGAATCTTCGTTTCTGTGTCTAAAGGACTGCTTGCTGGAAGTTGGAGCAGCAAACTTTTCAGAGAATTCCTTTTTCCCACTTGTTTTCCTTTGCAATTCACGTACCCGTGCCTCTAGGGTCGCAGTAGATTTTCCATCCCATTTTCTCATGTCCTCTCCATGGTCACGTAGGTAAAACCACAGGGTGGCGCGGTGTGTGTGCCCACCATATTGTCTTCCTTGCATAGATGAACGTTTACCCCTAATAGCTGAGACACTGGTTTGTACAGGTGGGGAGGAAAATAATCTCTCTTCAAGTTGGTGGATCTTTTCAGAAAGTTTCTCCAAAGTATTCTCTTTTAGCTGGTGGACACTGTTTCGTTCAGGTGGAGGGGAAGATAATCTTTCTTCAAGTTGGTGGATCTTTTCAGAAAGTTTCTCCAAAGCATTCTCTTTTAGCTGGTGGACACTGGTTCGTTCAGGTGGAGGGGAAGATAAATTCTCTTTAAGTTGGTGGACCTCTTCAGAGAGTTTCTCCACAGCCGAGACACAGGCCCGTAGGGAAGAGGAGAGATTTCCTTCGTACTGCCGGAGTAATTTAGTCACTTCATTCACTGGGGGATTCTCCTCCGCTTTCCAGGCTATTATTGCCAATGAGCTGGCATATGATGATGGTGCACTCCGTACAAACTTCCGCCACATAGGTGGTGTACACTGGACTGCATCTGGATCTGCGGATGTTTGTGCGTCGTCTAGGTCCTTATATATTACTTCCCGTACGGCCAATTCCCTCAGGTACTGAATTCCCTTCTCCATGGTGGTCCATTTGCCTGGTAGACATACAAGTTCTTCCTTGAAGGGATACCTTTCCTGCACAGCTGACAGGAGACGCCTCCAGAGGCTGCGAGATCGTGCTCCATCTCCAATTGCTTTGTCAATGCATGCGTCCCTAGCAAGGGATCCCAGCCGCCTGGCTTCCTTGCCCTCTAATTCCACATAATTGGCTCCAGCGTCCCAGCACCGGAGCAGCCAGGTGACAAGCTGCTCGCCTATACAGCGACCAAAATCTTTTCGCACATCTCGTAGCTCACGCAAGTATAGAGTCCGGGTAGTTACTGTTGATTTTTCGACACCCTCATCCTCATCTTCAGTCTCCTGCACCTTTGATGGCTGGTGTAGAGTCCGGGTAGTTACTGTTGATTTTTCGACATCCTCATCCTCATCTTCAGTCTCCTGCACCTTTGATGGCCCAGCCTCGTCTTCACTATGCCCAGACTTAGCAGAAGACTGTTTGCGTTCTAAACGACCTGAGTCTCTATACCATTTCTTCACCTTGCCTACAGGGGCAACTTGCACTGCTACAGCTCGTTTCTCTAATCCAGACACAGGGTCTGCCACAGGGGTTGGAATACCCTCTGCGGGGTCAACTTGCACTGCTACAGCTCGTTTCTCTGATCCAGACACAGGAGTGGGAGCAGCTGCAGGAGCTGGAGCTGCTGCAGGGGCTGGAGTGGCTGCGGGAGCTGGAGCTGGAGCGGCTGCAGGAGCTGGAGCGGCTGCAGGAGCTGGAGCTGGAGCGGCTGCAGGAGCTGGAGCTGGAGTGGCTGCAGGAGCTGGAGCTGGAGCGGCTGCAGGAGCTGGAGCGGCTGCAGGAGCTGGAGCTGGAGCGGTTGCAGGAGCTGGAGCTGGAGCGGCTGCAGGAGCTGGAGCGGCTGCAGGAGCTGGAACTGGAACGGCTGCAGGAGCCGGAGCGGCTGCAGGAGCTGGAGCTGGAGCGGCTGCAGGAGCTGGAGCTAGGTTGCTAGTAGCATCAATTGCAGCTCGATAGGCACAAGCCAGACCCCAGCACGCTACAGTGATTTGTGTCACTTTGGAACTGCCAGAGTCATGACACCTTTTTTTCAAGCATTCTGCCAGCTTTTTAGGATTTTGCAGTTGTTCAGGGGTGAATGTCCAAAACACTGGAGGTGACCACTGCTCTAGAAACCTGCCCATATCCTCCCACACTCCCTGCCACTCGCAACTATCCCGCCTCAAGACAGATCTCCGGATGAGATTCCTAAGTAGTTGTTTAACCCTCCACAAAATCTGAAGCGCATTCAGGAGACATAACAACAAGAGCAGGCTGGTCTGAGTATCCCAAGGATATTCAACATCTCGGAGAACCACCGTAACTAGCTCAGGGGATAAGAGGGTGGTGGTGAAGGAGAAAGGGAGAGTGAACAGGTAGGGAAACATGTCTTCCCCTGTCCCCTTCACAGAGTGGCTCCCTAACGAAAACAGGCAATAGGTGTAATTGCTAATAGTTTCCGAGTTATGGGTTCCAAAGTATAGAGTCGACGTCAGTGCTGAGTACAAATACCAGGTTAAAGTCGTGACCAGATATTTCATCATTTCATAAGCCATTGTTACACCGCACAGTACCACAACAATCTTAAAGCAGGGCCCGGAAAGGATAAACAGTGCAACAGGGAGCACATACAGAAAGTAACGCACCATAAAACTGAATTTGGAATACAGGTACAGCAGACTGGAGATTAAGGCAATCAACATCGTGACTAGCAACTATTAAGCAGGTCCAATACTTATACCAATTTTAGTTTAACACACTCTGGTCAGATTTGTCGATATCTCAACCCTTCGGGCCCCACGTTGGGCGCCAAAAGGACTGTTGTGGTTTAACCCGGCTGGCAGCTAAACACCACACAGCCGTTCGCTCACCCTCCCCCCTCCCTCTCTGGGATGGGGGAGAGAAACGGGAAAGTGAAGCCGGTGAGTTGAGATAAAGACAGTTTATTAAGACAGGAATATAATAATATAAGGAATATAAGGAATATAATAATAACAATAATAATAATAATAGTGATAATGATAATAGTATTAACAATAATAATGTGTAAGAAAACAAGTGATGCACAGTGCAATTGCTCACCACCCGCTGACCGATGCCCAGCCTATCCCTGAGCAGCCGGCCCCCCACCCCGGCCAGCCACCCCTATATATTGTTTAGCATGACGTCAGATGGTATGGAATACCCCTTTGGCCAGTTTGGGTCAGCTGTCCTGGGTCTGTCCCCTCCCAGCTCCTGCTGCACCCCCAGCCTGCTCGCTGGCAGGACAGAGCGAGAAGCCGAAAAGTCCTTGGCCTGGTGTAAACACTGCTCTGCAACAATTAAAACATCAGCATGTTATCAGCGCTCTTCTCATCCTAATCCAAAACATAGCACCCTACCAGCTACTATGAGCTACTTAACTCTGTCCTAACTGGAACCAGGACACTCATTCTGACCCTAAGTCTCTCATATGATTTCTGTTTTGCTGGTTGTTATTATTGCAGTTGGATAAGCGGATATTTCTGCTCTATAGGAATTACTCCCAGTTGGAGGGGGGGGGGGGGCATTGGTTCTTTACCATTCTTACATAGATGCCCGCCTAATCATTCCCCTCCTGAACATTCTTCTCCAGGGAATAACATACTCAAGATTGACATCATTACCCCCCAGGAATACAAATTACCCCCTAGAAACTGATCTGACTGTTCTGCTAGTCCTGTAGGGTCCTCAATTAAAGAGTTCATTTCCTTCTTAAAACTCCTAACCGCTCTGCTGGGAAGGTGGGGGAAGTTCACATAACCTATTTGTCCTTCTCCCACTGGGACCTCCCTAAGAGGATACATAGGAGTGTTAGTACTGCTAGTATCAGGGAAGGCGAAATTCTCAGTATCTCTTCTAGGTTGTTCTAATTCTTGCCAGAGCCTAGAGTGCACTCCTTCTCCAGGGACAGTGTTAATTGCAGGCCCTGTCTCCCTTCCTGGAGTGGCTGCTGCTGCCACCGGTGCAATATTAGGATTATAGGGAGCATAACTTGACTCCTTTTCTGAAAAAGGAGTCTTACTGTTTACATATAAATTTTTTGCCTGAAGTTTCATCAGACTCGTATTCAGAATACTGAAGTTCCTTTTATTGGCTCTTTAGGCCAGACAATTACAAAATATCTTACAATTGTTTTTTTTTCCTGTTTTTGGGTTTTTTTTTTCCAATTCCTTATCATTCTTCCCAAAGGACTATCTTTAGGCACAATTCTGGGGTCTCCATCACCATTCTGCTGTTCCTTGGAGCCCTTATTCCCCATCTCTTCCTGATGTGCTGCTGTGGACTTCACCGCCCATAGGGGTACCACACGCCTGTATCTAAGATAAGGAGAGAGGTGGGTCACACTGCCAAACAATTTACTGTGCCCAGGTTACCATACACCTAAAGGCTCCTAATTCCCCGAGACTCTCTTTCACTCTATGTTTCACTTCGTCTGTCTCTGGCCGCACCCTTCACAGGACCACAGAACCGCAGATTGGGACTCCACACTCGCTTCGCACTAAAAGTGCGTCTCATTCACACTCCACACAGAAGTCTCCCCGAACCCCCCAGGCAATACACTAAAGCTTGCCTTACCTTGGTCAGTGCATGGAATTATTGGGTCTCTTTCAATAATTGTACCTGTACCTACTGTTCTCCCTTCTCCCTAGTCCTTCAGAGAACCTGTCTTCAGTTTAACAGTTTTGGTTCTTTGTCAGCCATCCCGAGACAACCCACCACCCCCGACGGGACTGCTGAAATCAGGGGGGTGCACCTTCCCGTCCATGATGGCAAGAACTCTCCAGTAGGCGACAAGATCCTGGATGAGCCCCCAAATTGTGAGAAATACCTCAATAATTTTCTCAGACAGGGATTTCTGTGAAGCTATTTTATTCTTGATTGCAATGGCGGGCATCCATATATGTACAATTTGATTTGACCAACCATTAATTTCTCGTTTTCCTTTTATTTTTCTTTCTTCTCTAGAGCCTAGAGGGCCTGCATTTTTTTTGTTTGTTTGTTTTTCCTGCTTTTGCACTGCTTGTCCTGTTTTTCTTAGCTATCCTCCTGATTTTGGGACAGTGGGACCTTCCCCTTATCTGCGTAACATACTCCCCACTGCTATGCCACACAATCACTTTTGAACATGCAAGGTTAGTGGAATTTTCCAATGCAAAAACACATTCTACTGCAAAACCACAACTTTGTTTCTCACAGTATGAACTAAAACTAGAAGTGAACTCCATCCTCTGAAAAATAAGCATTCAAGAAACAAAAATTCAAACCTAACATCAATATGACTAAGCTAGTAGGGTCAGGCATCTTCAGGTAGTAAAAAAAAGACTAAGTAGCAAGGTCTGGTATTTCTTCTTTATGTAAAAGTCCTGTTCCCAGAACAAAGGAAGAATAAAACATCAAAAGAATATTTCATCACTCCGAGACCTCAAAAATCTGTTCAGACATGAACTGCTTAAATCCTTCTTCTCTAAGGTTTCCAACAGGACCACACAAAAGAGCAGCAGCTCCAGTCACGCAGTCTTAACTGAAATGAATCATTTCTCCCCACCATCCATACCTATTGCTATCAGAACAAATATTTAACCAACTCCTCACAACATAGTTCACATTCCTCAGTAGCTGTTTTAACCTTTGCTTTTAGCAGTCTCTTACTTAGAGTCTCTTACTTAGAGTCTCTTACTTAGAGCTGATTCATTTTTGTTCCCCACAGTTGTTTGGGTATAACCATTGCTGTTTTAGATCAGCCTATTATAGCTATATTATAAAAATATTAGTTAACATGCATTCATTAGTTATCAGTGAACACCCTACCACAAAACTGAAGTTCTACATCTCAGAATGTTAGCAAGAATGTGAGACAAGGAACAAGATAAAGGATGTTGATTCTGTAGGTTTTAGCTAACATAATTGCGTGTTAACGACTCCAGAGATAAGGGAGTAAAAGACTGTATGCATACATAATGGAACCAGCAAGGACTGGCTTGACTGCTGAGGTCTGTCCAAGACAGGAAAGGCCAGAAGATTAGCAGCAGGGAAGACTTCTGGCCTTCAGCAAAAGACCAACAGAGTACCCTGGACGACCACCCAAGGACTCCAGTATGCGTACGAATAGAGACGGAACCTATGTTAATGATTCTTTGGAGATCTGATGAATATGCAAGAGACTTATGGGAAATGAAATGAATACATATTTATCCCACTAATATAAGCACACTGCCAGTAACCCTTGGTGTGTGTGTTATGCGATCCCCCACCCACCCGGTGCTGTAATAAAGAATCACAGAATCACAGAATTGTAGGGGTTGGAAGGACCTCGAGAGATCATTGGGTCCAACCGCCCTGCCAAAGCAGGTTCCCTAGAGCAGGTTGCCCAGGTAGGCGTCCAGATGGGCCTTGAATATCTCCAGAGAAGGAGACTCCACAACCTCCCTGGGCAGCCTGTTCCAGTGCTCCATCACCTTCACCATGAAGAAGTTCTTTCGCATGTTGGTGCGGAACTTCCTGTGCTCCATTTTTTGACCATTTTAATACCTGCTTAATAACTTTGGTTATTGAGTTAGCACTGTGTCAGTTTGGCGACCCAGGTGGGATACTCTCTGTTCGGCTGCGGGAGCCACGGAGACATGGGACTCTCTAGGCGTGCCCCAGAAAATTCTTGGAGGGACTCCTCGCCTCAGCTGGCTCACCATGGGGACAGACAAGGACCATCTTTTGCAAAGGTATTCTTTTTGGAATTTTGTTTGATTGGTGTACCGTTGTTTTGGAAGGTACCTGTAAAGCACAGAAGACGTTCTACGTTGGGTGCTGTACTACTAGTTACTGGGTGTGATTTCGTTGGTACGTTGTTTTAACTTTGTTTAGTTTTGGATTTTTTCTGGCACTTTGACTCTGAACATGTTCTTGACATTGAATAACGGAAAACACTTAACGGATCATGATTTATGCTGGGAAATTTGTTGTAATAAGTGACACTATTTATAGTAGTGATTGCTATTCTGTGTTGCTTGAGTGAGAAGTGTAAGAGGCCTCTTTGTGTGATTGCGTGATTGTGCTGTGTGAGTGAGAAGCAGCATCGCTGAGAAGCAAGTGCGGAGTCCCGATCCGCAGTTCTGCTATTCCGCGAGGAATACAGCCAGAGACGGATGAAGTGTAAGAGATTGAGAAAAGACATCAGAATGGGAAGAACTTTGAGTACTATTAATAAAAAGACCCCTCTGGGTTGTATCTTGGCCCATTGGAAGGACATTGGTGGGCCACATGGAAGAAACGTTAATTGTAAGACCGTAACTAAGTATTGTAACCAATGGTGGATTTAATAGAGAGAAGAAAAAAAAAATCAGGATCCAGACTGGGGAAACATTGATCTAATATTGAGGGAGATGATGGAAACAGAAAAACAGCTAATTCTTAAAACAGCCTGAGTTCATGTGCAAGCTCAGATTGCCAATGGGACCACTCAGGGAACTGTAGATGATTGCGTTCCCCTGACCGACCCCCACTGAGACCCTAATCACCCCGTAAATTATGAACAGTTATGTAAATACCGAAATCAGATTAAATTGGGAATTGAGAACGTGGTTCCAAAAGCTATAAATCATTCAACCCTGTATAGTATCCAGCAAGGTCTGAAAGAGACCGCTGCGGAATTTTTGGCCCAACTTTGAAATGCAATGAGAAAATATACCAATCTGGACCCAGCTTCGGAAGACGAACGGATGCAATTGGCTAGCCTCTTTCTAGGGCAATCGGCCCCTGATATAAGAAAGAAATTACAGAAATTGGAGGAACAAGACTTGGGAAACCCAGAAAAGTTATTGAATGCAGCGTGTAAAGTATTTAGGAATAGGGAAGACGCGAAGGACAGAAGTTATCTAAGGTGATAGCCACGGCTATCACCTTAGATAAGGCTAACAGTGGCTGCACTAGAACAGAAAGAGAGAAGGGGGGGAGGGAAGGGGGAATTGAGAAAGGTAAAGAGAGGACTTTAGGAGGGTTTAGAGGAACATTAGGACAGAACCAGCATGCGTACTGCAAGAAGGAAGGACATTGGGGGAAAAAAAAAAAAAAAAAAAAAGATTGCCTTAGGTTGCAGGATAAACTTGCAACAGTCAGAGCAGGAATGACGGGAACCTAGGGAACAAAGAGAGAGGCATGGACTTTTTTGTTGGATACAGCAGCTTCTTTCTGTGTTAATTCAAAAATTGATTCTGGAAAAGCGCTGAGTCTGTAAATGTAATAGGAGCAACTGGCCAACAGGAAAAGACGTTCTTTTTGCAATGCTTGAAATTTAAATTGGGGAAAAATGATTGGAATACATCCATTTTTATACTTACCCAATTTGCCAAGGCCCTTATTTTTTTCACGAGGACCTCGCGCGGATCGGCTGCAGCGAGGGCTCCTGGCAGGGAGACGAACGGATCCAACCTCTAATCCCCTCCCCCCCAATAACGAGGCACAGAGCCGCTTGGTCAGAGCCGCAGCCCCGCCCCGCCCCCCCCCCCCCCCCCCCCCCCCCCCCCCGAGCAGGCAGGAGATGTGCTTGTGCCGCCGCGGGCGCTGACGTGCTGAGGGCGGAGCCAGGGGTGATAGCAGCCCACCCCCTGGCGCTATAAAAGCAGTCCCTAAGGAGCGCCGCGATGCGAGAGCGCTGCAAACAGGACCGGCTTGGTAGTTAGTACAGGCAGTTTGCGCGGGGCAGGGAGGAGTGCGAGGTGGATCCTCTCCTCCCTTTCCTGCCTCCCGTTCTCTTCCCCTCCCCTCCTCTCGTCGGGGAACTCTGCCTCTTTGCACCTAGAATTCACCCTGGTGAGCACCTGTTGCAGCAGCCAGGCTGAGGCAGCAACCCAAACGGAGGAGATGATGCCTCTCTGGGTTCATGTGGGCACTCAGGTGGATCCCCTGAGAGGGGAAGTAGCAGTCCAGACAGGTGACTGCAGGGAGCTCCGGAATCTGGAGGCCCACCCTGGGTCCTGAGGGAAGAGAGGGCTGTCATGGGTGCAGGTGTGCCCTGCTCAAGGAACTCCTCAAGCAGGTGGCTGGGCTGCAGTGAGAAATTTGCAGCCTGAGGGGCTCCTGGGAGTCTCTGAGGGAGACGGATAGGAGGTGTCAACCTGCCCCTTCTGATGCTCAGCAGCCCCTTCCGAAGTCCCTACAAGGGGTAGTAGGTGACCCAGCTGATCACATGCAGTACAGAGGGCTTGATTGCCCACAAGACAAAAGGGGCTGGACCCTTGTCTCAGCTTGAAGCAGAAAGAGCCGTTTGCCCCCGACACCCACGGTGCCGCCAACCCCCATGGTGTCCCTGGGTGTCCTGGTTCCAGTTAGGACAGAGTTAATTTTTCCTCATAGTAGCTGGTAGGGTGCTATGTTTTGGATTAGGATGAGAAGAGCGCTGATAACATGCTGATGTTTTAATTGTTGCAGAGCAGTGTTTACACCAGGCCAAGGACTTTTCGGCTTCTCGCTCTGTCCTGCCAGCGAGCAGGCTGGGGGTGCAGCAGGAGCTGGGAGGGGACAGACCCAGGACAGCTGACCCAAACTGGCCAAAGGGGTATTCCATACCATCTGACGTCATGCTAAACAATATATAGGGGTGGCTGGCCGGGGTGGGGGGCCGGCTGCTCGGGGATAGGCTGGGCATCGGTCAGCGGGTGGTGAGCAATTGCATTGTGCATCACTTGTTTCTTACACATTGTTATTATTAATACTATTATCATTATCACTATTATTATTATTGTTATTATTATATTCCTGTCTTAATAAACTGTCTTTATCTCAACTCACCGGCTTCACTTTCCCGTTTCTCTCCCCCATCCCAGAGAGGGAGGGGGGAGGGT
This sequence comes from Anser cygnoides, assembly GCF_040182565.1. Taxonomy (NCBI): domain Eukaryota; kingdom Metazoa; phylum Chordata; class Aves; order Anseriformes; family Anatidae; genus Anser; species Anser cygnoides. Next base: position 975,234 of record NW_027103074.1, on the reverse strand, counting down.
GAGCAAATGGCTGTGTGGTGCTTAGCTGTCAGCCGGGTTAAACCACAACAGCCCTTTTGGCGCCCAACGTGGGGCACGAAGGGTTGAGATATCGACAAATTTGACCAGAGTGTGTTAAACTAAAATTGGTATAAGTATTGGACCTGCTTAATAGTTGCTAGTCACGATGTTGATTGCCTTAATCTCCAGTCTGCTGTGCCTGTTTTCCAAATTGAGTTTTATGGTGCGTTACTTTCTGTATGTGCTCCCTGTTGCACTGTTTATCCTTTCCGGGCCCTGCTTTAAGATTGTTGTGGTACTGTGCGGTGTAACAATGGCTTATGAAATGATGAAATACCTGGTCACGACTCTAACCTGGTATTTGTACTCAGCACTGACGTCGACTCTGTACTTTGGAACCCATAACTCGGAAACTATTAGCAATTACACCTATTGCCTGTTTTCGTTAGGGAGCCACTCTGTGAAGGGGGCAGGGGAAGACATGTTTCCCTACCTGTTCACTCTCCCTTTCTCCTTCACCACCACCCTCTTATCCCCTGAGCTAGTTACGGTGGTTCTCCGAGATGTTGAATATCCTTGGGATACTCAGGCCAGCCTGCTCTTGTTGTTATGTCTCCTGAATGCGCTTCAGGTTTTGTTGAGGGTTAAACAACTACTTAGGAATCTCATCCGGAGATCTGTCTTGAGGCGAGATAGTTGCGAGTGGCAGGGAGTGTGGGAGGATATGGGCAGGTTTCTAGAGCAGTGGTCACCTCCAGTGTTTTGGACATTCACCCCTGAACAACTGCAAAATCCTAAAAAGCTGGCAGAATGCTTGAAAAAAAGGTGTCATGACTCTGGCAGTTCCAAAGTGACACAAATCACTGTAGCGTGCTGGGGTCTGGCTTGTGCCTATCGAGCTGCAATTGATGCTACTATCAACCTAGTGACAGCTCCTGCAGCCGCTCCAGCTCCTGCAGCTGTTCCAGTTCCAGCTCCTGCAGCTGCTCCAGCTCCAGCTCCTGCAGCCGCTCCAGCTCCTGCAGCCGCTACAGCTCCAGCTCCCGCAGCCACTCCAGCCCCTGCAGCCGCTCCAACTCCAGCCCCTGCAGCCGCTCCAGCTCCAGCCCCTGCAGCCGCTCCAGCTCCAGCCCCTGCAGCCGCTCCAGCCCCTGCAGCCGCTCCAGCCCCTGCAGCCGCTCCAGCCCCTGCAGCTGCTCCAGCCCCTGCAGCTGCTCCAGCCCCTGCAGCTGCTCCAGCCCCTGCAGCTGCTCCAGCTCCAGCTCCCGCAGCCGCTCCAGCTCCAGCTCCCGCAGCCACTCCAGCTCCTGCAGCCGCTCCAGTTCCAGCTCCTGCAGCCACTCCCACTCCTGTGGCTGGGTCAGAGAAACGAGCTGTAGCAGTGCAAGTTGACCCCGCAGAGGGTATTCCAACCCCTGTGGCAGACCCTGTGGCTGGGTCAGAGAAACGACCTGTAGCAGTGCAAGTTGCCCCTGTAGGCAAGGTGAAAAAATGGTATAGAGACTCAGGTCGTTTAGAACGCAGACAGTCTTCTGCTAAGTCTGGGCATAGTGAAGACGAGGCTGGGCCATCAAAGGTGCAGGAGGATGAAGATGAGGATGAGGATGTCAAAAAATCAACAGTAACTACCCGGACTCTATACCAGCGTGAGCCACGAGATGTGCGAAAAGATTTTGGTCGCTGTATAGGTGAGCAGCTTGTCACCTGGCTGCTCCGGTGCTGGGACACGGGAGCCAATTATGTGGAATTAGAGGGCAAGGAAGCCAGGCGGCTGGGATCCCTTGCTAGGGACGCATGCATTGACAAAGCAATTGGAGATGGAGCACGATCTCGCAGCCTCTGGAGGCGTCTCCTGTCAGCTGTGCAGGAAAGGTATCCCTTCAAGGAAGAACTTGTATGTCTACCAGGCAAATGGACCACTATGGAGAAGGGAATTCAGTACCTGAGGGAATTGGCCATACGGGAAGTAATATATAAGGACCTAGACGACGCACAAACATCCGCAGATCCAGATGCAGTCCAGTGTACACCACCTATCTGGCGGAAGTTTGTACGGAGTGCACCATCATCATATGCCAGCTCATTGGCAATAATAGCCTGGAAAGCGGAGGAGAATCCCCCAGTGAATGAAGTGACTAAATTACTCCGGCAGTACGAAGGAAATCTCTCCTCTTCCCTACAGGCCTGTGTCTCGGCTGTGGAGAAACTCTCTGAAGAGGTCCACCAACTTAAAGAGAATTTATCTTCCCCTCCACCTGAACGAACCAGTGTCCACCAGCTAAAAGAGAATGCTTTGGAGAAACTTTCTGAAAAGATCCACCAACTTGAAGAAAGATTATTTTCCTCCCCACCTGTACAAACCAGTGTCTCAGCTATTAGGGGTAAACGTTCATCTATGCAAGGAAGACAATATGGTGGGCACATACACCGCGCCACCCTGTGGTTTTACCTACGTGACCATGGAGAGGACATGAGAAAATGGGATGGAAAATCTACTGCGACCCTAGAGGCACGGGTACGTGAATTGCAAAAGAAAACAATTGGGAAAAAGGAGTTCTCTGAAAAGTTTGCTGCTCCAACTTCCAGCAGGCAGTCCTTTAAACACAGAAACGAAGATTCTGACCAGGACTAGAGGGGCCCTGCCTCCAGCCAGGGGGAGGAAAGGGACAATCGAGTTTATTGGACTGTGTGGATTCGATGGCCTGGCACGTCAGACGCACAGAAGTATAAGGCTTTGGTAGACACCGGTGCACAATGTACTCTAATGCCATCAAGCTATAAAGGGCCAGAGCCCATCTGTATTTATGGCGTGACGGGGGGATCCCAGCAGTTAACTGTATTGGAGGCTGAAGTGAGTCTAACCGGTAATGAGTGGCAAAAGCACCGTATTGTGACTGGCCCAGATGCTCCGTGCATCCTTGGCATAGACTATCTTAGAAGAGGATATTTCAAGGACCCAAAAGGGTTCCGCTGGGCTTTTGGCATAGCTGCCTTGGAGACAGAGGACATTAAACAGTTGTCTACCTTGCCTGGTCTCTCAGAGGACCCTTCTGTTGTGGGGTTGCTGAGGGTTGAAGAACAGCAAGTGCCGATCGCTACCACAACTGTGCACCGGCGGCAATATCGCACCAACCGAGACTCCCTGAGTCCCATCCATAAGCTAATTCGTCAACTGGAGAGCCAAGGAGTGATCAGCAAGACTCATTCACCTTTTAATAGTCCCATATGGCCAGTGCGAAAGTCTAATGGTGAGTGGAGACTAACAGTGGACTATCGTGGCCTGAACGAAGTCACGCCACCACTGAGTGCTGCAGTGCCGGACATGCTAGAACTCCAGTATGAACTGGAATCAAAGGCAGCCAAGTGGTACGCCACAATTGATATCGCTAATGCATTTTTCTCCATCCCTCTAGCAGCACAGTGCAGGCCACAGTTTGCTTTCACTTGGAGGGGAGTCCAATATACTTGGAATCGGCTGCCCCAGGGGTGGAAACACAGCCCTACCATTTGCCATGGACTGATCCAGTCTGCGCTGGAGCAGGGGGAAGCTCCTGAACACCTGCAGTACATCGATGACATCATTGTGTGGGGTGACACTGCAGAAGAACTTTTCGAGAAAGGGAAGAAAATAGTCCAAATCCTTCTGAAGGCCGGTTTTGCCATAAAACAGAATAAAGTTAAAGGACCTGCACGAGAGATCCAGTTTTTAGGAATAAAATGGCAAGATGGACGTCGTCAAATCCCAATGGATGTGATCAACAAAATAACAGCTATGTCTCCACCAACTAGCAAAAAAGAAACAAACTTTCCTAGGTGTCGTGGGGTTTTGGAGAATGCATATTCCAAATTACAGTCTGATTGTAAGCCTGCTCTACCAAGTAACCCGTAAGAAGAATGCTTTTGAATGGGGCCCTGAGCAATGACAAGCCTTTGAACAAATTAAGCAGGAAATAGTTCATGCAGTAGCCCTCGGGCCAGTCCGAACAGGACCAGATGTAAAGAATGTGCTCTACACCGCAGCCGGGGAGAATGGTCCCACCTGGAGCCTCTGGCAGAAAGAACCTGGGGAAACTCGAGGTCGACCCCTGGGGTTTTGGAGTCGGGGATACAGAGGATCTGAGGCCCGCTATACTCCAACTGAAAAGGAGATATTGGCAGCATATGAAGGAGTTCGATCTGCTTCGGAAGTGGTCAGTACTGAAGCGCAGCTCCTCCTGGCACCCCGACTGCCGGTACTAGGCTGGATGTTCAAAGGAAGGGTCCCCTCTACACATCATGCAACTGATGCTACATGGAGCAAGTGGGTTGCACTGATTACTCAGCGGGCTCGAATAGGAAACCCCAGTCGCCCAGGAATCTTGGAGGTGATTATGGACTGGCCAGAAGGCAAATACTTTGGGATATCATCAGAGGAGGAGGTGGTCCGTGCTGAAGAAGCCCCACTGTACAACAAGCTACCGGAAAATGAGCAGAAATATGCCCTGTTCACTGATGGGTCCTGTCGTATTGTGGGAAAGCATCGGAGATGGAAAGCTGCTGTATGGAGTCCTACATGACGAGTTGCAGAAGCTGCTGAGGGAGAAGGTGAATCGAGCCAGTTTGCAGAAGTGAAAGCCATTCAGCTGGCTTTAGATATTGCTGAACGAGAAAAGTGGCCAGTTCTCTATCTCTATACTATAGCACACTATAGCACAGGTTATTCATGACTGTGAAACATGTGCTGCAATCAAGCAAGCCAAACGGTCAAAACCTCTTTGGTATGGAGGACGATGGCTGAAATATAAATATGGAGAGGCCTGGCAGATTGATTACATCACACTCCCTCAAACCCGCAACGGCAAGCGCCACGTACTTACAATGGTGGAAGCAACCACCGGATGGCTGGAAACATATCCGGTGCCCCATGCCACCGCCCGGAACACTATCCTGGGCCTTGAAAAGCAAGTCCTGTGGCGACATGGCACCCCAGAGAGAATTGAGTCAGACAACGGGACTCATTTCCGAAACAACCTTATAGACACTTGGGCCAAAGAACATGGTATTGAGTGGGTGTATCACATCCCCTATCATGCACCAGCCTCTGGAAAAGTTGAACGATACAATGGACTGTTGAAGACTACACTGAAAGCAATGGGTGCTGGGACATTCAAAAATTGGGATACACATTTGGCAAAGGCCACCTGGTTAGTTAATACCAGGGGATCTGCCAACCGAGCTGGACCTGCCCAATCAAACCTGTTACGCACTGTAGAAGGGGATAAAGTTCCTGTAGTGCACGTAAGAAACATGCTGGGTAAAACAGTCTGGGCTACTCCTGCCTCAGGAAAAGGCAAACCCATTCGTGGAATTGCTTTTGCTCAGGGACCTGGATGCACTTGGTGGGTAATGCAAAAGAATGGGGAGGTCCGGTGTGTACCTCAAGGGGATTTGATACTGGGTGAGAATAGCCCATGAGTTGAATTGTAGTATGTTAATTATTATATAATAATGTATGTCATCACTACCATGATTGCTATATATCATAGATGAAAATGGTGATTAATTAGAATGTATTGGAAAGAGTGTAACCTGAGCATGACACAAATGGTATGGAATAAGGGGTGGATATCTGTCCTGGTTCCAGTTAGGACAGAGTTAATTTTCCCTCCTAGTAGCTGGTAGGGTGCTATGTTTTGGATTAGGATGAGAAGAGCGCTGATAACATGCTGATGTTTTAATTGTTGCAGAGCAGTGTTTACACCAGGCCAAGGACTTTTCGGCTTCTCGCTCTGTCCTGCCAGCAAGCAGGCTGGGGGTGCAGCAGGAGCTGGGAGGGGACAGACCCAGGACAGCTGACCCAAAGTGGCCAAAGGGGTATTCCATACCATCTGACGTCATGCTAAACAATATATAGGGGTGGCTGGCCGGGGTGGGGGGCCGGCTGCTCGGGGATAGGCTGGGCATCGGTCAGCGGGTGGTGAGCAATTGCACTGTGCATCACTTGTTTTCTTACACATTATTATTATTAATACTATTATCATTATCACTATTATTATTATTATTGTTATTATTATATTCCTGTCTTAATAAACTGTCTTTATCTCAACTCACCGGCTTCACTTTCCCGTTTCTCTCCCCCATCCCAGAGAGGGAGGGGGGAGGGTGAGCAAACGGCTGTGTGGTGTTTAGCTGTCAGCCGGGTTAAACCACAACACTACTCACACCAATAACGTTAAATATATGCAGTGGGGCATCTTACAGATTACATTCCATAGAATTGGGATGATCCCCTGCATATATGTGCAATAAATTATATACACATACAAACACACACATTCTCACCTGCCATGAGGGTCCTTTATCTTTCCTATGGAGTTTTGGATTGCCATGATAATTTTTGTAGTAAAGATCATACCCCATCAGAGCTGTAGTGGTGTACAGGAAAAGGAGATCCTCCCAGAACTAAATATTTTTATAAACCCTTTGCATTAAAGAAATAATGTAGAAGTGGGAAGGTCTAGCAACTTACCCAGTATTTTCACATTTCTCTATCCAGTGTCGTAGAGCAACTGATACTTTCCAAGAAATGTCAGATTAAAAGGAACCTCAACAAATTTTCTAGTCCATCTTGCAGTGAGGCAAGACCAAGTCTGGGAGATGTTTTGTCTAAGCTGATTTTTTTTTTAAATCTCCAGTGAGGGAGGTGCCCACAGCCTGCCTAGGTAGACTTCTAGATTAAAGGTGTTTCTAATGAAGAAGGAAGTCAAATGAAAGGTAACAAGTTCCTGTGGTGCCAAATTTGTGAATATCATATGCTAAATGATCTAATATACAGGCATGCTACATAGATACAAGATATGGATCTGACCATGCATTCGATACAGCTTCTGTGAATTGTACTACAAACATATGTTCCAGTGGTATATGATGTACATGAAATGTACTTGTTAGCAGATTTTTACAGGTGGTAATCCTGGGCCTGATCAGCAGAGAAAATCAAGAATTTAACAGCCAAAATACTTGGGTTTACCAATGAGAGACAAGGGTTTGACAAGTAAAGGACTGGTGGCAGATATCACTGGAGGAGCTTTGGTAGCTACATGCCTGTTGAAGTGCAAAGGTAGGCCAGCAAGATTTGGCAGTTAAATTAAATAATTAAGTAATTAGTAATTAAATTAACCTTATCTCAACTGGTGAGCTTTTTTTTTTTTTGCCCTTTTTTTTTTTCTTTCCAGCATACTTTCTTCTCCCCTGCCTCTTCTTTTGAGGAGGGGTAGTGAGAGAGCAGTTGTGGAAGCGTTTAGCTGCCTACCAGGATAAAACCACAACAGTCCTTTTTGGCACCCAACGTGGGGCCTGAAGGTTTGAGATAACAATAGATTTGCCCAGAGCACATTAGATAGAACTTATAATTATTATATCTATTTAACAGTTACTTGTTGCAATGTTGACTGATTTGCTCTCAATGTTGTTTTGTGTGACCCTGTTTTATGTGAGCTGTGCCATGTTCCCTCTTTTGCTATATATCTGTGGTGGTTTTACTCATCTGGGAAGCTGAGCTCTACCACAACTGCTCTCTCACTCCCCCTCCTCAAAGGGAAAAGGGGGAGAAAATGCAATGAAAAGGGCTCAAGGGTTGAAATAAGGACAGGGAGATCACTCAACAATTATTGTCACGGGAAAACAGACTCAGCATAGGGAGATTAATGAAATTTATTACCTATTACTAACAAGCTAAAGCAGTGAGAAACAAACAAACAAACAACAACAACAACAACAAAACTAAAAACACCTTCCCCCCATCCACCCTCTTCTACATCCTCCCCTTGAGCAGTGCAGGGGAACGGGGAATGGGGGTTACAATCAGTCTGTAATACTTCATCTCCACCACTCCTTCACGGTCTCTCTCTTCCCCTGCTCCAATGTGGGGTCCCTCCCATGGGATACAGTCCTTCCCAAACTGATCCTGCGTGGGCTTTCCACAGGCAGCAGCTCCTCAAGAACTGCTCCAAATATGGGTCTGTACCACGCAGTCTATCCATCAGGAGCGAATTTCTCCAGCGTGGGTCCCCCACGGGCAGCAGCTCCTGTCAGATCACCTGCTCCTGCATGGGCTCCTCTCCACTGGCTACAGGTCTGGCCCAAAGTCTGCTCCGGCGGGGGCTTTCCATAGGCTGTAGCCTCCTTCAGGTCGGATCCTGAAGGAGGCTGGAACTGGCCCTTATCTAACATGGGGCAGCTTCTGGACTCTTCTCACAGAGGCCACCCCTGCTGCCCCCCTCTACCAAATCCTTGCCATGTAAACCCAATACAGTATCAGGTTTGAGAGCGTGTTAAAGGCTGTGTTTGGCTTTTTCATTCTGCTGTGCTGTAAAACACTGGCCTTGAGCCTAATTTGGGCCCTGCATTGCTGTCATCCCTATACTTTAGGAACCATCTCTTACAGACAATTAACAAATACACTTTCTCCCTTTCCTTCCATGGGAGCCAATTGGGGGAGCAAATAAGAAATTGTAACTACCCCTTATTTTTCTACAGGCCAGGTGCAATAGCTCTTGAGTACTTTGAACGACCTTGGGTAACCAACATATGCCTATTGCTATGTCTCCAGAATGTGTTTCCAGCTTTTCCTAAAGTTAAATGACTATTTAAGAATACTAGTCGGGGATTTGCCCCAAGGCAGTGTGGTCATGGGTTGCAAGGTGTGGAGGAGGATATGGGCAGGCACCTAGAACAGTGAGCACCTCCAGTGCTTTGGGTCTCCACCCTTGAACAAGGGCAGAATGCTAAAGAGCTGATAGAATGTTTGAAAGAACTATGCCCTGACCCTGGCAATGATAGAGAGACGCAAATCACTGCTAGGTGCTGAGGCCTGGACTATGCCTACCAAGCACTATTCAACACTATTAAGCACCCACAAGGGAAAGAGAAGGTCTCTCTATAGAACAACAAAACAACAGATACTGTGGCTAAACCAGAGAGCCAACCCTCGATGATATCAGTCACCCCTATAGCTAAGAAGAAACAATGGAAGCAGAAGTTAGCTCGTTTAGTAATCGTAGAATCATAGAACAGCTTGGGTTGGAAGGGGCCTTAAAGATCATCTAGTTCCAACCCCCCCGCCATGGGCAGGGATGCCACCCACTAGATCAGTTTGCCAGGGCCCTATACAACCTGGCCTTGAACACCTCCAGGGATGGGGCATCCACAACTTCTCTGGGCAACATGTTCCCATCTCTGTCCTTTGGGAACAGTCTCTTGGAGAATATTATCATCTACATTCTCTTTTTTTTCTCCTCTGCAAGTCAGTTTGTGGATGATATCAGGAATGGTACCTCCCCCTTCTTTCCCTAAGAAATGTAATAATTACAGTATCTTTTGAGTATTTTGAATATTCATGGGTAACCAATATACTCCTATTGCTAGGTCTCCAGAATGTGTTTCTGTTTTTTCCTCAGGTTAAATGATTAGTTAAGAATAATTTGAAGTCACTGTGTAATTGTACTGGGTCTGGCTGGGATGGAGTTAACTTTCCCTGCAGTAGCCCATACAGTGCTGTACTCTGCACTTGTAGCTAGAACAGCATTGGTATAACACCAGTGTTTTGTCTACTGCTGAGCAATACTGGCAGAGCATCAGGTACTGCTGAGCAGTACTGGCAGAGCATCAGGACTCCTTCCAACCCCTCAAGAGCCAGCAGGCTGGGGATGGGTAAGAGGTGGGGAGGGGACACTGCCAGGTCAGCTGACCTAAACTGACCAAAAGGATATTTTCTCCTTGCCGAGGCGATCGGCTCCGGGGCAGACGCGTTCTGCAGCGGAGCAGGGGATCGGGACAGGCAGGGCTTTTTTTCCGACATCGAGGCCGCTCGAGGGAGCCACCAGGACCCGGCAGCCCCCACGAGGGAGGCTGACGAGGCGTAGGCGGAGCCAGAAGCGCCCCCTCCCCGGCTGTTCAAAAGCAGCCCCTAGGGAGCGCGGCGACCAGGGCGGGCAAACAGGGCGTGGCGCGTCAGAAGGGTGGGCGCGGCAGTTCGCGCGGCAGTTCGCGCAGGCAGGGCGAGCAGAGAGGGCAGAGTTTCCCCCCGCCCATAAGAACAACATCTTTAACGGCTGTCGACCGCTAGCCGGGCTGCGATGGTCTTCACCAGGCAGAGTACTCTCTCTAGAAAGTCTGTGGCCACCCAGACTGACTGCCTGCTCAACAATGCGGCAGTTCAGGTCTCTGGGTGCAGGGACTGCCTGAGCCTGTTGCTGCCATCTGAGGGAGGCAGAGGCACCGTGTGTGTGAGGTGCGAGCAGGTGGATGACCTGGTCCGCCTGGTGGCAGAACTCAAAGAGGAGGTGGAGAGGTTGAGGGCTATTAGGGAGTGGGAGCGGGAGATAGACTGGTGGAGTGACTCCCTGCAGGGCCTGAAGGAGAGGTACCAGGGTGAGACATCCCAAATGGGGATGGACCCCCTGCCCTGTTGCTGTCGGGCAGAGGGAGGGGACCTAGAAGTTGAGGAGGTATGGAGACAGGTCCCTGATCGACCTTTCAGGCAACGCCCCCCCCTACCAGCCCCACCTTCCCAGGTGCCCTTACGTAACAGATTTGAGGCCCTGGAGCTTGAGAGACCAGTGGGTGAGGACGAGGTAGAAAGTCTACCCAGGAGGATGCCTAGGGTGAGGAAGCTGACTCCATGCCTCAAGACTGCCTCCACCAAGAAAGAAAGAAGGGTGATTGTAGTAGGTGACTCCCTTCTCAGGGGAACAGAGGGCCCTGTTTGTCGGCCTGACCCCACACGTAGGGAAGTCTGCTGCCTCCCTGGGGCCAGGGTCAGGGATGTTGCCAGGAAGCTTCCCAACCTGGTTTGCCCCTCTGACTACTACCCTCTTTTGATAGTCCAGGCTGGCAGTGATGATATTGATGAGAGAAGCCTGAAGGCTATCAAACAGGACTTTAGGGGACTGGGACGGTTAGTGGGTGGAGCGGGAGTACAGGTGGTGTTTTCATCTATCCCTGCAGTAGCAGGGAGGAGTACGGAGAGGACACGGAAAGCTCACCTGATTAACACGTGGCTCAGAGGCTGGTGCCATCACAGAAATTTTGGGTTTTTTGACCATGGGGCGCTTTACTCGGCACCCGGCCTGACGGCTTGTTGTGGTTTAACCCGGCTGTCAGCTAAACACCACACAGCCGTTTGCTCACCCTCCCCCCTCCCTCTCTGGGATGGGGGAGAGAAACGGGAAAGTGAAGCCGGTGAGTTGAGAGAAAGACAGTTTATTAAGACAGGAATATAATAATAACAATAATAATAATAATAGTGATAATGATAATAGTATTAATAATAATAATGTGTAAGAAAACAAGTGATGCACAATGCAATTGCTCACCACCCGCTGACCGATGCCCAGCCTATCCCCGAGCAGCCGGCCCCCCACCCCGGCCAGCCACCCCTATATATTGTTTAGCATGACGTCAGATGGTATGGAATACCCCTTTGGCCAGTTTGGGTCAGCTGTCCTGGGTCTGTCCCCTCCCAGCTCCTGCTGCACCCCCAGCCTGCTTGCTGGCAGGACAGAGCGAGAAGCCGAAAAGTCCTTGGCCTGGTGTAAACACTGCTCTGCAACAATTAAAACATCAGCATGTTATCAGCGCTCTTCTCATCCTAATCCAAAACATAGCACCCTACCAGCTACTAGGAGGGAAAATTAACTCTGTCCTAACTGGAACCAGGACAGATATCCACCCCTTATTCCATACCATTTATGTCATGCTCAGGTTACACTCTTTCCAATGCATTCTAATTAATCACCATTTTCATCTATGATTTATAGCAATCATGGTAGTGATGACATACAGTATTATATAATAATTAACATACTACAATTCAACTCATGGGCTATTCTCACCCAGTATCAAATCCCCTTGAGGTACACACCGGACCTCCCCATTCTTTTGCATTACCCACCAAGTGCATCCAGGTCCCTGAGCAAAAGCAATTCCACGAATGGGTTTGCCTTTTCCTGAGGCAGGAGTAGCCCAGACTGTTTTACCCAGCATGTTTCTTACGTGCACTACAGGAACTTTATCCCCTTCTACAGTGCGTAACAGGTTTGATTGGGCAGGTCCAGCTCGGTTGGCAGATCCCCTGGTATTGACTAACCAGGTGGCCTTTGCCAAATGTGTATCCCAATTTTTGAATGTCCCAGCACCCATTGCTTTCAGTGTAGTCTTCAACAGTCCATTGTATCGTTCAACTTTTCCAGAGGCTGGTGCATGATAGGGGATGTGATACACCCACTCAATACCATGTTCTTTGGCCCAAGTGTCTATAAGGTTGTTTCGGAAATGAGTCCCGTTGTCTGACTCAATTCTCTCTGGGGTGCCATGTCGCCACAGGACTTGCTTTTCAAGGCCCAGGATAGTGTTCCGGGCGGTGGCATGGGGCACCGGATATGTTTCCAGCCATCCGGTGGTTGCTTCCACCATTGTAAGTACGTGGCGCTTGCCGTTGCGGGTTTGAGGGAGTGTGATGTAATCAATCTGCCAGGCCTCTCCATATTTATATTTCAGCCATCGTCCTCCATACCAAAGAGGTTTTGACCGTTTGGCTTGCTTGATTGCAGCACATGTTTCACAGTCATGAATAACCTGTGCTATAGTGTCCATGGTCAGGTCCACCCCTCGATCACGAGCCCACCTGTATGTTGCATCTCTACCTTGATGGCCTGAGGTGTCATGGGCCCATCGGGCTATAAATAATTCACCTTTATGTTGCCAGTCCAGGTCCACCTGAGCCACTTCAATCTTAGCAGCCTGATCCACCTGCTGGTTGTTTTGATGTTCTTCAGTAGCCCGATTCTTGGGCACATGAGCATCTACATGGCGTACCTTTACAACCAGGTTCTCTACCCGGGCAGCAATATCTTGCCACAATGCCGCAGCCCAGATGGGCTTGCCCCTGCGCTGCCAGTTGTTCTGCTTCCATTGCTGTAACCACCCCCACAGGGCATTTGCTACCATCCATGAATCAGTATAGAGATAGAGAACTGGCCACTTTTCTCGTTCAGCAATATCTAAAGCCAGCTGAATGGCTTTCACTTCTGCAAACTGACTCGATTCACCTTCTCCCTCAGCAGCTTCTGCAACTCGTCGTGTAGGACTCCATACAGCAGCTTTCCATCTCCGATGCTTTCCCACAATACGACAGGACCTGTCAGTGAACAAGGCATATTTCTTCTCATTTTCCGGTAGCTTGTTGTACAGTGGGGCTTCTTCAGCACGGACCACCTCCTCCTCTGATGATATCCCAAAGTATTTGCCTTCTGGCCAGTCCATAATCACCTCCAAGATTCCTGGGCGACTGGGGTTTCCTATTCGAGCCCGCTGAGTAATCAGTGCAACCCACTTGCTCCATGTAGCATCAGTTGCATGATGTGTAGAGGGGACCCTTCCTTTGAACATCCAGCCTAGTACCGGCAGTCGGGGTGCCAGGAGGAGCTGCGCTTCAGTACCGACCACTTCCGAAGCAGATCGAACTCCTTCATATGCTGCCAATATCTCCTTTTCAGTTGGAGTATAGCGGGCTTCAGATCCTCTGTATCCCCGACTCCAAAACCCCAGGGGTCGACCTCAAGTTTCCCCAGGTTCTTTCTTCCAGAGGCTCCAGGTGGGACCATTCTCCCCGGCTGCGGTGTAGAGCACATTCTTTACATCTGGTCCTGTTCGGACTGGCCCGAGGGCTACTGCATGAACTATTTCCTGCTTAATTTGTTCAAAGGCTTGTCGTTGCTCAGGGCCCCATTCAAAAGCATTCTTCTTACGGGTTACTTGGTAGAGCGGGTTTACAATCAGACTGTAATTTGGAATATGCATTCTCCAAAACCCCACGACACCTAGGAAAGTTTGTGTTTCTTTTTTGCTAGTTGGTGGAGACATAGCTGTTATTTTGTTGATCACATCCATTGGGATTTGGCGACGTCCATCTTGCCATTTTATTCCTAAAAACTGGATCTCTCGTGCAGGTCCTTTAACTTTATTCTGTTTTATGGCAAAACCGGCCTTCAGAAGGATTTGGACTATTTTCTTCCCTTTCTCGAAAAGTTCTTCTGCAGTGTCACCCCACACAATGATGTCATCGATGTACTGCAGGTGTTCAGGAGCTTCCCCCTGCTCCAGCGCAGACTGGATCAGTCCATGGCAAATGGTAGGGCTGTGTTTCCACCCCTGGGGCAGCCGATTCCAAGTATATTGGACTCCCCTCCAAGTGAAAGCAAACTGTGGCCTGCACTGTGCTGCTAGAGGGATGGAGAAAAATGCATTAGCGATATCAATTGTGGCGTACCACTTGGCTGCCTTTGATTCCAGTTCATACTGGAGTTCTAGCATGTCCGGCACTGCAGCACTCAGTGGTGGCGTGACTTCGTTCAGGCCACGATAGTCCACTGTTAGTCTCCACTCACCATTAGACTTTCGCACTGGCCATATGGGACTATTAAAAGGTGAATGAGTCTTGCTGATCACTCCTTGGCTCTCCAGTTGACGAATTAGCTTATGGATGGGACTCAGGGAGTCTCGGTTGGTGCGATATTGCCGCCGGTGCACAGTTGTGGTAGCGATCGGCACTTGCTGTTCTTCAACCCTCAGCAACCCCACAACAGAAGGGTCCTCTGAGAGACCAGGCAAGGTAGACAACTGTTTAATGTCCTCTGTCTCCAAGGCAGCTATGCCAAAAGCCCAGCGGAACCCTTTTGGGTCCTTGAAATATCCTCTTCTAAGATAGTCTATGCCAAGGATGCACGGAGCATCTGGGCCAGTCACAATACGGTGCTTTTGCCACTCATTACCGGTTAGACTCACTTCAGCCTCCAATACAGTTAACTGCTGGGATCCCCCCGTCACACCATAAATACAGATGGGCTCTGGCCCTTTATAGCTTGATGGCATTAGAGTACATTGTGCACCGGTGTCTACCAAAGCCTTATACTTCTGTGCGTCTGACGTGCCAGGCCATCGAATCCACACAGTCCAATAAACTCGATTGTCCCTTTCCTCCCCCTGGCTGGAGGCAGGGCCCCTCTAGTCCTGGTCAGAATCTTCGTTTCTGTGTCTAAAGGACTGCTTGCTGGAAGTTGGAGCAGCAAACTTTTCAGAGAATTCCTTTTTCCCACTTGTTTTCCTTTGCAATTCACGTACCCGTGCCTCTAGGGTCGCAGTAGATTTTCCATCCCATTTTCTCATGTCCTCTCCATGGTCACGTAGGTAAAACCACAGGGTGGCGCGGTGTGTGTGCCCACCATATTGTCTTCCTTGCATAGATGAACGTTTACCCCTAATAGCTGAGACACTGGTTTGTACAGGTGGGGAGGAAAATAATCTCTCTTCAAGTTGGTGGATCTTTTCAGAAAGTTTCTCCAAAGTATTCTCTTTTAGCTGGTGGACACTGGTTCGTTCAGGTGGAGGGGAAGATAAATTCTCTTTAAGTTGGTGGACCTCTTCAGAGAGTTTCTCCACAGCCGAGACACAGGCCCGTAGGGAAGAGGAGAGATTTCCTTCGTACTGCCGGAGTAATTTAGTCACTTCATTCACTGGGGGATTCTCCTCCGCTTTCCAGGCTATTATTGCCAATGAGCTGGCATATGATGATGGTGCACTCCGTACAAACTTCCGCCAGATAGGTGGTGTACACTGGACTGCATCTGGATCTGCGGATGTTTGTGCGTCGTCTAGGTCCTTATATATTACTTCCCGTACGGCCAATTCCCTCAGGTACTGAATTCCCTTCTCCATGGTGGTCCATTTGCCTGGTAGACATACAAGTTCTTCCTTGAAGGGATACCTTTCCTGCACAGCTGACAGGAGACGCCTCCAGAGGCTGCGAGATCGTGCTCCATCTCCAATTGCTTTGTCAATGCATGCGTCCCTAGCAAGGGATCCCAGCCGCCTGGCTTCCTTGCCCTCTAATTCCACATAATTGGCTCCAGCGTCCCAGCACCGGAGCAGCCAGGTGACAAGCTGCTCGCCTATACAGCGACCAAAATCTTTTCGCACATCTCGTAGCTCACGCAAGTATAGAGTCCGGGTAGTTACTGTTGATTTTTCGACACCCTCATCCTCATCTTCAGTCTCCTGCACCTTTGATGGCTGGTGTAGAGTCCGGGTAGTTACTGTTGATTTTTCGACATCCTCATCCTCATCTTCAGTCTCCTGCACCTTTGATGGCCCAGCCTCGTCTTCACTATGCCCAGACTTAGCAGAAGACTGTTTGCGTTCTAAACGACCTGAGTCTCTATACCATTTCTTCACCTTGCCTACAGGGGCAACTTGCACTGCTACAGCTCGTTTCTCTAATCCAGACACAGGGTCTGCCACAGGGGTTGGAATACCCTCTGCGGGGTCAACTTGCACTGCTACAGCTCGTTTCTCTGATCCAGACACAGGAGTGGGAGCAGCTGCAGGAGCTGGAGCTGCTGCAGGGGCTGGAGTGGCTGCGGGAGCTGGAGCTGGAGCGGCTGCAGGAGCTGGAGCGGCTGCAGGAGCTGGAGCTGGAGCGGCTGCAGGAGCTGGAGCTGGAGTGGCTGCAGGAGCTGGAGCTGGAGCAGCTGCAGGAGCTGGAGCGGCTGCAGGAGCTGGAGCTGGAGCGGTTGCAGGAGCTGGAGCTGGAGCGGCTGCAGGAGCTGGAGCGGCTGCAGGAGCTGGAACTGGAACGGCTGCAGGAGCCGGAGCGGCTGCAGGAGCTGGAGCTGGAGCGGCTGCAGGAGCTGGAGCTAGGTTGCTAGTAGCATCAATTGCAGCTCGATAGGCACAAGCCAGACCCCAGCACGCTACAGTGATTTGTGTCACTTTGGAACTGCCAGAGTCATGACACCTTTTTTTCAAGCATTCTGCCAGCTTTTTAGGATTTTGCAGTTGTTCAGGGGTGAATGTCCAAAACACTGGAGGTGACCACTGCTCTAGAAACCTGCCCATATCCTCCCACACTCCCTGCCACTCGCAACTATCCCGCCTCAAGACAGATCTCCGGATGAGATTCCTAAGTAGTTGTTTAACCCTCCACAAAATCTGAAGCGCATTCAGGAGACATAACAACAAGAGCAGGCTGGTCTGAGTATCCCAAGGATATTCAACATCTCGGAGAACCACCGTAACTAGCTCAGGGGATAAGAGGGTGGTGGTGAAGGAGAAAGGGAGAGTGAACAGGTAGGGAAACATGTCTTCCCCTGTCCCCTTCACAGAGTGGCTCCCTAACGAAAACAGGCAATAGGTGTAATTGCTAATAGTTTCCGAGTTATGGGTTCCAAAGTATAGAGTCGACGTCAGTGCTGAGTACGAATACCAGGTTAAAGTCGTGACCAGATATTTCATCATTTCATAAGCCATTGTTACACCGCACAGTACCACAACAATCTTAAACCAGGGCCCGGAAAGGATAAACAGTGCAACAGGGAGCACATACAGAAAGTAACGCACTATAAAACTCAATTTGGAATACAGGTACAGCAGACTGGAGATTAAGGCAATCAACATCGTGACTAGCAACTATTAAGCAGGTCCAATACTTATACCAATTTTAGTTTAACACACTCTGGTCAAATTTGTCGATATCTCAACCCTTCGAGCCCCACGTTGGGCGCCAAAAGGGCTGTTGTGGTTTAACCCAGCTGGCAGCTAAACACCACACAGCCGTTCGCTCACCCTCCCCCCTCCCTCTCTGGGATGGGGGAGAGAAACGGGAAAGTGAAGCCGGTGAGTTGAGATAAAGAAAGTTTATTAAGACAGGAATATAATAATAGCAATAATAATAATAATAGTGATAATGATAATAGTATTAATAATAATAATGTGTAAGAAACAAGTGATGCACAATGCAATTGCTCACCACCCGCTGACCGATGCCCAGCCTATCCCCGAGCAGCCGGCCCCCCACCCCGGCCAGCCACCCCTATATATTGTTTAGCATGACGTCAGATGGTATGGAATACCCCTTTGGCCAGTTTGGGTCAGCTGTCCTGGGTCTGTCCCCTCCCAGCTCCTGCTGCACCCCCAGCCTGCCCGCTGGCAGGACAGAGCGAGAAGCTGAAAAGTCCTTGGCCTGGTGTAAACACTGCTCTGCAACAATTAAAACATCAGCATGTTATCAGCGCTCTTCTCATCCTAATCCAAAACATAGCACCCTACCAGCTACTATGAGGGAAAATTAACTCTGTCCTAACTGGAACCAGGACACGGCTGCAGACGGGTCCCTATCTCTAAGGGGAAAACGGATCCTAGCCCAGGAGCTAGCAGGGCTCATTGAGAGGGCTTTAAACTAGGAAAGAATGGGGATGGGGCTGAAAGAAGTCTTATTGGAGCTGTGCCGGGGGGAACAATGGCAAAGCCGGGGAAGAAGGCAATGGCCCGACTGAAGTGCATCTACCCTAATGCACGCAGCATGGGCAACAAACAGGAGGAGCTGGAAGCCATCGTGCAGCGGGAAGGCTATGACTTGGTTGCCATCACGGAAACGTGGTGGGACCACTCTCATGACTGGAGTGCTGCAATGTCTGGCTATAGGCTCTTCAGAAGGGACAGGCAGCACGGAAGGGGTGGTGGTGTGGCTCTCTATATTAGAGAGTGTTTTGATGTTGAGGAACTTGAGGCTGGGAATGATAAGGTTGAGTCCCTATGGGTTAGGATCAGAGGAAAGGCCAACAAGGCAAGCATCCTGGTGGGGGTCTGTTATAGACCACCGAACCAGGATGAGGAGACTGATGAGGAGTTCTACAGGCAGCTGGCAGAAGCCGCGAAATCGTCAGCGCTTGTTCTCGTGGGGGACTTCAACTTCCCAGACGTATCCTGGAAGCACAACACAGCCCAGAGAAAGCAGTCTAGGAGGTTTTTGGAGAGCGTGGAAGATAGCTTCCTGACGCAGCTGGTTAGAGAGCCTATCAGGGGAGGTGTCCCGCTAGACCTTCTGTTCACAAACAGTGACGGACTGGTGGGAGATGTGGTGGTCGAGAGCTGTCTTAGGCAGAGTGACCACGAAATTGTTCAGTTCTCTATTCTTGGCGAAGTCAGGAAGGGGACCAGTAAAACCGCTGTCTTGGACTTGCGGAGGGCAGACTGAGCTGTTCAGGACACTGGTTGGCAGAGTCCCTTGGGAGGAGGTTCTGAAGGGCAAAGGAGTCCAGGAAGGCTGGGCACTCCTCAAGAAGGAAATCTTAAAGGCTCAGGAGCGGTCTGTCCCCCCCCACGTGCCCAAAGACGAGCCGGCGCGGAACTAGACTGGCCTGGCTGAGCAGAGAGTTGTGGCTCGAGCTTAGGAGAAAAAGGAGGGTTTATAATCTTTGGAAAAGAGGGCGGGCTATTCAGGAGGACTATAAGGATGTTGTAAGGCTGTGCAGGGACAAAACTAGAAAGGCCAAAGCTCATCTGGAGCTCAATCTGGCTACCGCCGTTAAAGATAACAAAAAACATTTTTACAAATACATCAACACAAAAAGGAGGACTAAGGAGAATCTCCATCCTTTACTGGATGCGGGGGGAAACTTAGTTACAAAAGATGAGGAAAAGGCTGAGGTGCTCAATGCTTTCTTTACCTCAGTCTTTAGCAGCAATACCGGTTGTTCTCTGGATACCTGGTACCCTGAGCTGGTGGAAGGGGATGGGGAGCAGGAAGTGGCCCTCGCTATCCATGAGGAAATGGTTGGCGACCTGCTACAACACTTGGATGTACGCAAGTCACAGTATCACAGTATCACAGATTTCTAGGTTGGAAGAGACCTTAAGATCATCGAGTCCAACCTCCGACCTAACACTAAGTACTCCACTAAACCATATCGCTAAGCTCTACATCTAAACGTCTTTTAAAGACCTCCAGGGATGGTGACTCCACCACCTCCCTGGGCAGCCCGTTCCAATGCTTAATAACCCTTTCGGTAAAGAAGTACTTCCTAACATCCAACCTAAAACTCCCCTGTCGCAACTTTCGCCCATTCCCCCTCGTCCTGTCGCCAGGCACGTAGGAGAACAGACCAACCCCCACCTCTCTACAGCCTCCTTTAAGGTAACTGTAGAGAGCGATAAGGTCGCCCCTGAGCCTCCTCTTCTCCAGGCTGAACAAGCCCAGCTCCCTCAGCCGATCCTCGTAAGACTTGTTCTCCAGACCCCTCACCAGCTTGGTCGCCCTTCTCTGGACTCGCTCGAGCACGTCCATGTCCTTCCTGTAGCGAGGGGCCCAGAACTGAACACAGTACTCAAGGTGCGGCCTCACCAGAGCCGAGTACAGGGGGACAATCACTTCCCTAGACCTGCTGGCCACACTGCTTCTTATACAGGCCAGGATGCTGTTGGCCTTCTTGGCCACCTGGGCACACTGCTGGCTCATATTCAGCCGACTATCAACCAATACTCCCAGGTCCTTCTCGGCCAGGCAGCTTTCCAGCCACTCATCTCCCAGCCTGTAGCTCTGCTTGGGGTTGTTGTGCCCCAGGTGCAGGACCCGGCACTTGGCCTTGTTGAACTTGATGCAGTTGACCTCAGCCCATCGCTCCAGCCTATCAATATCCTCCTGCAGAGCCTTCCTTCCCTCGAGCAGATCGACACACGCACTTAGCTTGGTGTCATCTGCAAACTTACTGAGGGTGCACTGGACGCCCTCATCCAGATCATCGATAAAGATATTAAAGACGGCCGGCCCCAGTACCGAGCCCTGGGGGACACCACTAGTGACCGGCCTCCAACCAGATTTGACTCCATTCACCACAACTCTCTGGGCCCGGTTATCCAGCCAGTTTCTAACCCAGCGAAGCGTACGCCAGTCCAAGCCCCGAGCAGCCAGTTTCTTGAGGAGAATGTTGTGGGGAACGGTGTCAAAAGCCTTACTGAGGTCAAGGTAAACCACATCCACAGCCTTTCCCTCATCCACCAAGCGCGTCACTTGGTCATAGAAGGAGATCAGGTTCATCAAGCAGGACCTGCCTTTCATAAACCCATGCTGACTGGGCCTGATCGCCTGCTTGCCCTGCAAGTGCCGCGTGATGACCCTCAAGATAATCTGCTCCATGAGCTTTCCTGGCACTGAGGTCAAACTGACAGGCCTATAGTTCCCCGGGTCTGCCCTGCAGCCCTTCTTATAGATGGGCGTCACATTGGCTAGCCGCCAGTCAACTGGGACCCCCCCCGATAGCCAGGACTGCCGATAAATGATGGAAAGCGGCTCGGCCAGCTCCTCCGCCAGTTCTTTCAGTACCCTCGGGTGCATCCCATCCGGCCCCATCGACTTGCGCACATCCAAGCTCCGTAGCAGGTCGCCAACCATTTCCTCATGGATAGCGAAGGCCACATCCTGCTCCCCATCCCCTTCCACCAGCTCAAGGCACTGGGAATCCAGAGAACAACCGGTATTGCCGCTAAAGACTGAGGCAAAGGCGGCATTAAGCACCTCAGCCTTTTCCTCATCCTTAGTAACTAGGTTTCCCCTCGCATCCAGTAAAGGATGGAGATTCTCCTTAGTCCTCCGTTTCGCGTTGATATATTTGTAAAAGGATTTTTTGTTGTCTTTAACGGCAGTAGCCAGGTTGAGCTCCAGATGAGCTTTGGCCTTTCTAATTTTCTCCCTGCACAGCCTCGCTACATCCTTGTAGTCCTCCTCAGTGGCCCGCCCTTTTTTCCAAAGATTATAAGCCCTCTTTTTTCTGCTAAGCACAAGCCGCAACTCTCTGTTGAGCCAGGCCGGTCTTCTTCCACGCCGGCTCGTCTTTGGGCACGTGGGGACGGACCGCTCCTGTGCCATCACGATTTCCTTCTTGAGGAGCGCCCAGCCTTCCTGGACTCCTCTGCCCTTCAGAACCGCCTCCCAAGGGACTCGGCCAACCAGCGTCCTGAGCAGCTCAAAGTCAGCCCTCCGGAAGTCCAATACAGCAGTTTTACTGGTCCCCTTCCTGGCCTCGCCAAGAATAGAGAACTCTACCATTTCGTGGTCACTCTGCCCAAGACAGTTTCCGACCACCTCCAAGTCGATGGGGCCGGATGGGATCCACCCGAGGGTACTGAGCGAACTGGCGGAGGAGGTGGCCAAGCCGCTTTCCATTACTTATCGGCAGTCCTGGCTATCAGGGGAGGTCCCAGTCGACTGGCGGCTAGCAAACATGACGCCCATCTACAAGAAGGGCCGGAGGGTAGACCCGGGGAACTATAGGCCTGTTAGCTTGACCTCAGTGCCAGGGAAGCTCATGGACCAGATTATCTTGAGGGTCATCACGCGGCACTTGCAGGGCAAGCAGGCGATCAAGCCCAGTCAGCATGGGTTTATGAAAGGCAGGTCCTGCTTGATGAACCTGATCTCCTTCTATGACCAAGTGACGCGCTTGGTGGATGAGGGGAAGGCTGTGGATGTGGTCTACCTTGACTTCAGTAAGGCTTTTGACACCGTTTCCCACAACATTCTCCTCAAGAAACTGGCTGCTCGTGGCTTGGACTGGCATACGCTTTGTTGGGTTAAAAACTGGCTGGATGGCCAGGCCCAAAGAGTTGTGGTGAATGGAGCCAAATCCAGTTGGAGGCCGGTCACTAGTGGAGTCCCCCAGGGCTCAGTGTTGGGGCCGGTCCTCTTCAATATCTTTATCGATGATCTGGATGAGGGGATCGAGTGCACCGTCAGCAAGTTTGCAGATGACACCAAGCTAAGTGCGTGTGTCGATCTGCTCGAGGGCAGGAAGGCTCTGCAGGAGGATCTGGATAGGCTGGACCGATGGGCTGAGGTCAACTGTATGAAGTTCAACAAGGCCAAGTGCCGGGTCCTGCACCTGGGGCACAACAACCCCAAGCAGAGCTACAGGCTGGGAGATGAGTGGCTGGAAAGCTGCCTGGCAGAGAAGGACCTGGGAGTATTGGTTGATAGTCGGCTGAATATGAGCCAGCAGTGTGCCCAGGTGGCCAAGAAGGCCAACAGCATCCTGGCCTGTATAAGAAGCAGTGTGGCCAGCAGGTCTAGGGAAGTGATTGTGCCCCTGTACTCGGCTCTGGTGAGGCCGCACCTCGAGTACTGTGTTCAGTTTTGGGCCCCTCGCTGCAAGAAGGACATGGAGGTGCTCGAGCGAGTCCAGAGAAAGGCAACGAAGCTGGTGAGGGGTCTGGAGAACAAGTCTTACGAGGAGCGGCTGAGGGAGCTGGGATTGTTTAGCCTCGAGAATAGGAGGCTCAGGGGAGACTTCATCGCTCTCTATTGGTACCTTAAAGGAGGCTGTAGAGAGGTGGGGATTGGTCTATTCTCCTACATGCCTGGTGACAGGACGAGGGGGAATGGGCTAAAGTTGTGCCAGGGGAGGTTTAGGTTGGATGTTAGGAAGAACTTCTTTACTGAAGGGGTTGTTAGGCATTGGAATGGACTGCCCAGGGAGGTGGTTGAGTCGCCATCCCTGGAGGTCTTTAAAAGACGTTTAGATGTAGCCCTTAGTGATATGATTTAGTGTAGGACTTGTTAGTGTTAGGGCTGAGGTTGGACTAGATGATCTTGGAGGTCTCTTCCAACCTAGACGATTCTGTGATTCTGTGATATTTCATACCATATGTTGTCACACTCCGCAATAAAAGCTGGGAAAGGGAAAGGAGAAGGGTGGGCTATCGTTATGAAGATGTTTGTCCTCTTAAACAACCGCTACACATACTGAGGCCCTGCTTCAAAGGACGTGGCCAAATGTCCTGGTTGCAGTTCGGATAGAGTTAATTTTCCTCCTAGTAGCTGGTGGGGTGCTATGTTTTGGATTTAGGATGAGAATAATGTTGATAACACACTGATGTTTTAATTGTTGCAGAGCAGTGCTTACACTAAGCCAAGGACTTTTCAGCTTCTCGCTCTGTCCTGCCAGCGGGCAGGCTGGGGGTGCAGCGGGAGCTGGGAGGGGACAGACCCAGGACATGTGACCCAAAGTGGCCAAAGGGGTATTCCATACCATCTGACGTCATGCTGAACAATTAATATGGGGGGGCTGGCAGGGGTGGGGGGACCGGCTGCTCAGGGATAGGCTGGGCATCGGTCAGTGGGTGGTGAGCAATTGCATTGTGCATCACTTGTTTTGTACACATTATTAGTAGTAGTACTATTATCATTATTCTTTTTTTTTTCTGTCCTAATAAACTGTCTTTATCTCAACCCACAGGCTTCATTTTCCTGATTCCCCATCCCAGAGAGGGAGGGGGGAGGGTGAGCGAACGGCTGTGTGGTGCTTATCTGCCGGCCGGGTTAAACCACAACAGTCCTTTTTGGCACCCAACATGGGGCTCGAAGGGTTGAGATAAAAACAGATCTGACCAGAGCGTGTTAAAACAAGATTCTTATAAGCATTACATCAGTTTAATGGTTGCTAATCACAACGTTGATTTTTGTGACCTCAAATCTGCTGTGCCTGCTTTCCAAACTGAGTTATATAGCACATTACTTACTGTATGTGTTCCCTGACATGTTGCTTATCACTTCTGGGGGGTTGGTACGGGTTATTATTTTGCTTTACTGTGTAACACTGGCTTATGATATGATAAAATTACCAGCCATGAGACTAATCTGGTATTTGTACTCAGCATTGCCATCAACTCCATACTTTGGAAACCCTACCTCAGAAACTTAATAATTACACCTTTTACCCTTTTTCTTCAGGGAGCCAATCTGTGGAGGTGTCAGGGGAAGATGTTTTTTCTCACTTGTTCACTCCCCCTTTCTTCTCCTCCAGTCAAGTTATGGTAGCTTGCCAAAACTTCGAATATCCTTGGGATGTTCAGACCAGCATGTTCTTATTGTTATGTCTCCTGAATGCGCTTCAGGTCTTGTCTAAGGTTAAACAAATACTTAAGAATGTCATCCAGAGATCTGTCCTGAGGCGGGATAGTTATGAGTGGCAGGGAGAGTGGGAGGATATGGGCAGGCATCTAGAGCAGTGGGCACCTCCAGTGCTTTGGAAATTCACCCCTGAAAATCCTAAAAAACTGGTAGAATGCTTGAAAAAGGTGTGTCATCGCCCTGGCAATTCCGAAGAGACACAAATCACTGCAACGTTTTGGGGCTTGGCCTATGCTTACCGAGCTGCAATCGATGCTACTATAACCTCAGTGACAGACCCTGCAGCCACTTCAACCTCTGAGACAGGCCCAGCAGCCACTCCAAGCCCTACAACGGGCCCCAAGGCTGAGCCAGGGAAACAAACTGTACCAGTGTCAGTTGCACCTGTAATCAAGATGAAAACATGGTTTAGAGAGTCAGATCGTTTAGAACGCAGTGAAACTCCTGCTAAGACTAGGTATGGAGAAGACCAGGCTGGGCCATCAGAGGAACAGGACGATGAAGATGAAGATTTTGCAAAAACAACAATAACTACCCGGAACCTACACCAGCATGAGCTACGAGATGTGCGAAAAGACTTCGGTTGTTGTGTAGGTGAGCACCTTGTCACGTGGCTGCTCAGGTGCTGGGACACTGAAGCCAATAGTCTGGAATTAGAGGGCAGGGAAGCCAGGTGGCTGGGATCCCTTGCTAGAGATGCAGGCATTGACAAAGCAATTGGAAATGGAGCACCAGGCTACAGCCTCTGGAGGTGTCTCCTGTCAGCTGTGAAGGAAAGGTATCACTTCAAGGAAGAACTTGTATGTCTACCAGGCAAGTGGACCTTTATGGAGAAGGGAATCCAGTACCTGAGGGAATTAGCTGTATGGGAGGTGATTTATATGGACTGTTGTGGTTTAACCCGGCCGGCAGCTAAGCACCACACAGCCGTTCGCTCACCCTCCCCCCTCCCTCTCTGGGATGGGGGAGAGAATCAGGAAAATGAAGCCTGTGGGTTGAGATAGTTCATTAGGACAGAAAAGAAAAGAAAAATAAAGAAAAAAGAAAAGAAAAGAAAAAACAATAATAATGATAATAGTACTACTACTCATAATGTGTACAAAACAAGTGATGCACAATGCAATTGCTCACCACCTGCTGACCGATGCCCAGCCTATCCCTGAGCAACCGGCCCCCCACCCCTGCCAGCCCCCCCCATATTAATTGTTCAGCATGACATTAGATGGTATGGAATACCCCTTTGGCCACTTTGGGTCAGATGTCCTGGGTCTGTCCCCTCCCAGCTCCCGCTGCACCCCCAGCCTGCCCGCTGGCAGGACAGAGCGAGAAGCTGAAAAGTCCTTGGCTTAGTGTAAGCACTGCTCTGCAACAATTAAAACATCAGTGTGTTATCAACATTCTTCTCATCCTAAATCCAAAACATAGCACCCCACCAGCTACTTGGAGGAAAATTAACTCTATCCTAGCTGAAACCAGGACACCAAACATTGCTTGTTGATGGAAAGTAGAGAATAGATTTCTTTTTTATTTTCTTTTTTCCCTCTGTGCTTCTGTGTGACCTTTTTTTTTTTTCCCCTCTTTCTTTTCCCTTTAATTAAATTATCCTTATCTCAACCTGTGAGCCTTTTTTTTTTTTCATTCAAGAATACTTTCTTCTCCCCTTCCCCTTCTTCTTTTGAGGAGGGGGAGTGAGACAGCTGTTGTGGTGGTGTTTAGCTGGCCAGCAGGGTAAAACCACTGCAGTCTGTTTTATAGCAAAACTGGCTTTCAAAAAAATTTAGACCATTCTCTTTCCTTTCTCAAATATTCCTGCAGTGTTGCCCCATACAATGATGTCATCAATGTATTGCAGGTGTTCAGAAGCTTCATTCTCTTACAGGGCGGTCTGGATCAGCCCATGGCAAATGGTAGGGATGTGTTTCCATCCCTGGGGCAGTCAATTACAGCTGTACTGGATGCTCCTCTAAGTGAAAGCAAACCGTGGCCTGCACTCTGCTGTCAAAGGTATGGGAAAAATGTATTAGCGATATCAATTTTGGCATACCGCTTGGCTGCCTTTGACTCCAGTTCTAGCGTGTTCAGCAACTGCAGCACTCAGCGATGGTGTGACTACATTCATGCCAGCACACTGGCAGCAATGAATTGGAAAGTCCATGACAGTCCACTGCCTCCACTCTCCATTGGACTTTTGCACTGGCCATATGGGACTATTAAAGGATGAGTGAGTTGCTGATCACTCCTTGGCTCTCCAGGTGATGAATCAGCTTATGGATGGGAATCAGGGAGTGTCGGTTGGTGTAATATTGCTGCCAGTGCACCATTGTGGTAGCAGTTGGCACCTGCTATTCTTCAACTGTGAGCAACCCCACAACAGAATGATCCTCAAAAGAGACCAGGTAAGGTAGACAGCTGCTTCATCTTCTCCGTACTTAAGGCAGCTATGCCGAAAGCCCAGCGGTACCTTTTTGGGACCTTCAAGTACCCTCTTCTCCAGCATGACTAATTCTCTCAAGTACTGGATACCTCTCTCCATGGTGGTCCACTTGCCTACAACATCTTCCCTTCAGGATACCTTTCCTTCACACCCAACAGGAGTCACCTCCAGAGGCTGAGGACTTGTGCTCCTATTCCAATCGCTTCATCAATGCCCCCTTCCCTAGAGAGGGATCTCAGCTGTTGGGCTTCCTTGCCTTCCAGTTCCTGGCTTCTGGCCCCCTTATCCCAGAATCAGAGTAGCCACCTGACAATGTAGTCTCCTGGACGATGGCTGAAATCTTTTGCATATTTTGCAGCTCACTCAGGGATAGGAATTGGGTGGTTTCTGACTCACTTATTTTCTCACTCCCCCTCCTCTTCTTGTGATGGCCATACTGCAGAGCAGTCTGCCTCTTCTATTTCTTCCTCCTGCTCCCTCTTAGGAGAAGCTTCTTCCGTTACTAAATGAGCTGGTGTCCTGGTTTTAGTTAGGATAGAGTTAATTTTCCTCCTAGTAGCTGGGCTGGCTTCTGCTTCCATTGTTTCTTCTTGACTATAGCAGCAACTGATACCACCGAGGGTCGGCTCTCTCCTACCAGCCATCTCCTCCCCCCGAATTATTGCTGAGCATGACGTATGGAATATTCCTTTGGTCTGTTTGTATCAACTGTCCTGGTTGTGTCCCTTCCTGGCTTCTTGTGCTCCCCCAGCCTATTCATTGGCATGGCAACGAGAAGCAGAAAAGTCCTCAGCTTAGTGTAAGCCCCACTCTGCAACAACTAAAACATGGGTGTGTTATCAGCACTATTTTCATCCTAAACTAAAACACAGCATCCTACCAGCTACTAGGAAGAAAATTAATTCTATCCCAGCCAAAATCAGGACAAGGTGTTAAAGAATTTCTGTGATCATGGCTTAAATGACCAAGCTTTCTTGAATTCAGTATTGGATGTCTACAGGAACAATGTGTTTATTTGATTCTCATTCATCTATGCATAAATATATAAGATATCATCTTTTTCACATACAACCAGAAAGTAATATGGTGATTTCTGACTTTTATCTGTTCTCTAGCAAGATATTCATTGTGCCTGTCTACCATGGGAGCCTTACATGAAAACTTTTCTATGTAAGCCTTTATCATTCTGATTGACACAAGTTTCCAAGTATTCACTAACACCTGTTTCAACCATGTTCAGTGAAGGCAGGGGATTCCTTATGCAGCACTTCTCTAACTACTCTCTAGACTGCTTCTGCGGGGTGTTATAAATAGAGGCATCCCATAGCTCATGAAAGGCTTGAAGGCCAAGTATTTTGGGTTGCTCAGTTTAAGAGTTACAGGCATGGTGAGAAAAGGACACTGTTTGCTGAGGATCTCTCTCTCTTCCTAGATGCTCATGTATATTATGGATCACTCCATGCTACTCAACAGCACATGGTACAACATTGTAATATCTGAGATGAAAATAGCACTGTACTTTAGTTCATTCTTCCTGGACTTCCATTCAATGTTTATATCTTTAGTATCTCTTCAACATTTAAGAATTATTTAGTGAGTCTCATCTCTAAACTTCCAGAGATGGTTTCTGGAGAAGGTATCTCTCCCGACACTTTTGCTCCTGTGATCCATAACGCTGCTACTTTCCTTCATTAGTTTACTAACATGTATGCATATTTTTCCAAATAACAGCATTTTTCCCCTAATGTCCTGGAGCATCTACATTAGGAATGATAACATTATTATTCCCTGTGGTGCCCTGTTGATGTGCCATATATTTCTTTCTCGTGTGCTGAATATGGCATTCTTTTGAACAAACATTTCCTTTGACTTTGAATATCAGGCATATTTCCTTCACTGCCTGAAAATATATTGAATATTTGATCTTTGTGTTCACTGAAATCAGGACAAATATTACTTCACTTTAGTCTGATCACTTATGCTTGTGACCTGTGATGCATTTCCTGAATATGATTTTAACACATCTTCTCAATGTACCCTGTTGTTACTTATGCAGCATTAGCCATGTCTTTCAGGAGAGCTTTTCCACTGACACTGGGACTGCAACTTTTGTCATTCTTCCACCTTTAATCTTTCACATAATTTAGGAGACAATTTTCACAAGTAACCATTTTAACTGTCTTTTTCCATTCCTATGCTTCTTCTGTGCAGCTAAATGATATTCTTTGAGAATTCTGATATCCTAAGTTTCACCCTTTTTCAGAACTGATAATATGATCCCAGAGCAAAGGGATATTCCATACTATATGATGTCACACTCAGCAATAAAAGCTGGGAAAGGGGAAGGAGAGGGGGGTCTCTCATTATGAAAACATCTGTCCTCCCAAACAACCACTATGCATATTGAGGCCCTGCTTCCCAGGACGTGGCCGAACATTGATTGTTGACGGGAAGAAGAGAGTAATTTCTTTTCTCTCTCTCTGTACTTCCGCGTAGCCATTGCTTATCTGTTTTCCCCTCTTCCTTTTCCCTTTAATTAAATTAACCTTATCTCAATGCGTGAGTTGTTTTTCTTTTTTTGTTTTATTTCCAGCATACTTTCTTCTTCCCCTCTTCTTCTAAGGAGGGGGCGTGAGAGAACAGCTGTTGTGGAGTTCAGGTGCCCAGCAAGGTAAAACCACCACAGTCCTTTTTGGCACCAAATGTGAGGCAGAGAGATTTTCTTTGTATTGCTGAAGCTGGCTGGACACAACATCCACTGTTGGTC
Source organism: Anser cygnoides (assembly GCF_040182565.1). Taxonomy (NCBI): domain Eukaryota; kingdom Metazoa; phylum Chordata; class Aves; order Anseriformes; family Anatidae; genus Anser; species Anser cygnoides. The sequence goes on along the minus strand of NW_027103074.1, from coordinate 945,258 downwards.
CCATCTCATCTTCCCAATTCATACCTGCCAGTGTTCTGGCATGTGATGATGGTGCACCCTGTACAAACTTCCACCACATGGACAGTGTGCACATGTAAATGTACATGTAAATGTACATTTGTAATGTACATGTAAATCCAAAAGTACATGGCGTACCTTTACAACCAGGTTCTCTACCCGGGCAGCAATATCTTGCCACAATGCAGCAGCCCAGATGGGTTTACCTCTGCGCTGCCAGTTGTTCTGCTTCCATTGCTGCAACCACCCCCACAGGGCATTTGCTACCATCCATGAATCAGTATAGAGATAGAGAACTGGCCACTTTTCTCGTTCAGCAATATCTAAAGCCAGCTGAATGGCTTTCACTTCTGCAAACTGGCTCGATTCACCTTCTCCCTCAGCAGCTTCTGCAACTCGTCGTGTAGGACTCCATACAGCAGCTTTCCACCTCCGATGCTTTCCCACAATACGACAGGACCCGTCAGTGAACAGGGCATATTTCTTCTCATTTTCTGGTAGCTTGTTGTACAGTGGGGCTTCTTCAGCACGGACCACCTCCTCCTCTGATGATATCCCAAAGTATTTGCCTTCTGGCCAGTCCATAATCACTTCCAGGATTCCTGGGCGACTGGGGTTTCCTATTCGAGCCCGCTGAGTAATCAGTGCAACCCACTTGCTCCATGTAGCATCAGTTGCATGATGTGTAGAGGGGGCCCTTCCTTTGAACATCCAGCCTAGTACCGGCAGTCGGGGTGCCAGGAGGAGCTGTGCTTCAGTACCGACCACTTCCGAAGCAGATCGAACTCCCTCATATGCTGCCAATATCTCCTTTCGGTTGGAGTGTAGTGGGCCTCAGATCCTCTGTATCCCCAACTCCAAAACCCTAGGGGTTGACTTCGAGTTTCCCCAGGCTCTTTCTGCCAGAGGCTCCAGGTGGGGCCATTCTCCCCGGCTGCGGTGTAGAGCACATTCTTTACATCTGGTCCCGTTCAGACTGGCCCAAGGGCTACTGCATGAACTATTTCCTGCTTAATTTGTTCAAAGGCTTGTTGTTGCTCAGGGCCCCATTCAAAAGCATTCTTCTTACGGGTTACTTGGTAGAGCGGGCTTACAATCAGACTGTAATTTGGAATGTGTAATTCTCCAAAACCCCACGACACCTAGGAAAGTTTGTGTTTCTTTTTTGCTAGTTGGTGGAGACATAGCTGTTATTTTGTTGATCACATCCATTGGGATTTGACGACGTCCATCTTGCCATTTTATTCCTAAAAACTGGATCTCTTGTACAGGTCCTTTGACTTTATTTTGTTTTATGGCAAAACCAGCTGATCAGCCCTTCTACTCCCTCTGGGGGACTGCCCAACAGGAACCAGAGCAGTAATTTTCCTTGGAGACACCATTTTGGCTGCTGTATTTCCTTGCATTTCACGTACCTGAGCTACTAGTGTCAAGGTAGGTTCCTCATGTCTTCCCCGTGATCATGGAGATAAAACCATAGCGTGCCATGTGCTGTGTGTCCATGGTGCTCTCTCCCTCGAGCAGGAAAATGCCGACACTTAATGGCTGAGATACTGCTCCATCTGGGTGAGTAGGAAGATATATGTTCTTCAAGGTGGTGAACCTGTTGGGACAATTTCTCCACAGCCAAAATGCAGGCCCGTAGTGAGACAGAGAGTTTTTCTTCATATTGCTGAAGCTGGCTGGACATGACATCCACCTTTGGTCCCATCCTATCTCTCCAATTCATCTCTGCCAGCATGCTATCGTGTGATGATGGTGCACTCTGTACAAACTTCTGCCACATGGACAGTGTGCACTGGACTTCATCAGAATCTTTGGGTGTCTGGTCATTGTCCAAATCAGTATAAACCATCTCCAGCACGACTAATTCCCTAAGGTGCTGGAAACATTTCTCCGTGGTGGTCCACTTGCCTAGTTGATATACAATGTCTTCCTTGAAGGGATACCTTTCCTTCACACCTGACAGGAGTCGCCTCCAGAGGCTGAGAACCTGCGCCTCTGTCCCAATCTCTCTGTCAATGACCCTTTCCCTAGAGAGGGATTCCAGCTGCTTGGCTTCCTTGCCTTCTAATTCCTGGCTATTGGCCCCAGTGTCCCAGCATCGAAGCAGCCAGGTGAGGATGTGCTCACCTGGGTGAAGAGTGAAGAGCGAAATCCCTTTGTATATCTCACAACTCACTCAGGGATAGGGATTGGGTGGTTTCTGACTCGTTTATGATTTCTGACTTCCTGCTGTTTTTGTGATGGCTCTGCTTTAGAGTTGCCTGCCTCTTCCACATTTCCCTCCTTGCACTTTTTAGAAGGAGCTTCTTCCCTTACTGAACGAGCTCACTTCCCCTTCCATTGTTTTGTCTTGACTATGGGGGCGAATGTTACCATTGACAGTTGGCCCTCTGGGTTAGCCAAAGTGTGTGTTATCTGGTCATCGGATTCAGAGACCTCCTCCTCCATTTGAGGGTGCTGGGTAGTGTTAACTGCCGTTTGATAGGTGCAGGCCAGGTCCCAGCACAGTGCAGCAAGCTGGAATTCTCCAGCATTGTGAGGGTCAGGGCATACATCTTTCAATCATTCTGTCATTTTTTTAGGATTTCGCACTTGTTCAGGGGTGAAGTTCAAAACCATCGGAGGAGACAACTGTGACAGGTACCTGCCCATATCCTCCCGCCCACCTTGCCACCCACCACCATGCTGCCTCGGGGTAGAATCCTGGGTGGTATTCTTCACTAATTGTTCACTCCATTCACTACTGCTCTCTGGGGCCATCTGTCCATACAGTTTTTAACCCAGCAAAGGGTGTACCTGTCTCTTAATATGCTTTAAATTTTGGTTAGCCCTGAAGTGGTCAGGCAGTTGGACTAGATGATCTTTGGACGTCTCTTCCAACTGAACTATTCTATTCTATTGCATGAACCACATAAAACAGGATCACATAGTACAATCACAGAATCACAGAATAGCCGAGGTTGGAAGGGACCTCTAAAGATCATAGAATCATAGAATGGCCTGAGTTGGAAAGGACCACAAAGATCATCTAGTTCCAACCACCCTGCCATAGGCAGGGACACCATCCACTAGATCAGGTTGCTCAGGGCCTCATCTAACCTGGTCTTGAACACCTCGAGGGATGGGGCATCCACAACCTCTCTGTGCAACCTGTTCCAGTGCCTCACCACCCTCTGAGCGAAGAACTTCCTCCTAGCCTCTAATCTAAATCTCCCCTCTTTTAGTTTAAAACCATTCCCCCTTGTCCTGTCATTATCTGATTGAACAAAGAGTCACTCTCCATCTTTTTTATAAGTCCCCTTGAAGTACTGAAAGGTTGCAGTGAGGTCACCCCAGAGCCTTCTCTTTTGTAGGCTGAACAGCCCCAGCTCTCTCAGCCTTTCTTTGTAGGAGAGGTGCTCCAGCCCCTTGATCATCTTTGTGGCCCTCCTCTGGATCTGCTCTAACAGCTCCACATCCTTCTTGTGCTGGGAGCTCCAGACTTGGACGCAGTACTCCAAGTGGGGCCTCACAAGGGCTGAGTAGAAGGGGACAATCACCTCCCTCGACCTGCTGGCCACTCCTCTTTTAATGCAGCCCAGGATGCAGTTGGCCTTCTGGGCTGCAAGCACGCACTGCCAACTCACATCGAGCTTTTCATCCGTCAGAAAAAATCACAGAATCACAGAACGGATGAGGTTGGAAGGGACCTCTGAAGACCATCTAGTCCAACCCCCCTGCCGAGCAGGATCACCTAGAGCACGTTGCACAGGATGGCATCCAGGTGGATTTTGAATATCTCCAAAGAAGGAGACTCCACAACCTCTCTGGGCAACCTGTTCCAGTGCTCTTTCACCCTCACAGTAAAGAAGTGCCCTCTCATATTCAGCCAGAACTTCCTGTGATTCAGTTTGTGCCTGTCACCTCTCGTCCTGTCGCTGGGCACAACTGAAAAGAGACTGCCTCCACCCTCTTGACACCCTCCTCTCAGATATTTATACACATTGATGAGGTCTCCCCTCAGTCTTCTCTTTTCCAGGATAAACAGGCCCAGCTCTCAGCCTGTCCTCGTACAACAGGTGCTCCAGTCCCCTAACCATCTTCGTAGCCCTCTTCTGGACTCGCTTCAGTAGTTCCACGTCCCTCTTGTACTGGGGAGCCCAGAACTGGACACAATACTCTAGGTGAGGCCTCACCAGGGCTGAGTAGAGGGACAGGATCACCTCCCTTGACCTACTGGCAACACTCTTCCTAATGCACCCCGGGATACCGTTGGCCTTCTGGGCCACAAGGGCGCATTGCTGACTCGTGGTCAGCCTGCTGTCCACCAGGACTCCCAGGCTCCTCTGCAGAGCTGCTCTCCAGCAGGTCAGCCCTCAGCCTGTACTAGTGCTTGGGGTTATTCCTCCCTAGGTGCAGGACCCTGCACTTGCCCTTGTTGAACTTCATGAGGTTCCTCTCGGCCCAACCCTCCAGCCTATCAAGGTCCCTCTGAATGGCAGCACAGCCCTCTGGAGTATCAGCCACTCTTCCGACCTTTGTGTTGTCAGCAAACTTGCTGAGGGTGCACTCCCGTTCCATCATCCATGTCGTTGTTGAATAAGTTGAACAAGACTGGACCCAGTACTGACCCCTGGGGGACACCGCTAGCTACAGGCCTCCAACTAGACTCAGCACCACTGAGCACAACCCTCTGAGCTCTGCCATCCAGCCAATTATCCATCCACCTCACTGTCCACTCATCCATCCCACACTTCCTGAGCTTGTCTATGAGGATGTTATGGGAGACAGTGTCAAAAGCCTTGCTGAAGTCAAGGTAGACCACATCCACTTCTCTCCCCTCATCTACCCAGCTAGTCATCTCATCATAGAAAGCTATCAAATTGGTTAAGCATGATTTCCCCTTGGTGACTCCATGCTGACTACTCCTGATCACCTTATCCTCCACATGCTTGGAGATGATCTCCAGGATGAGCATCGCCTTTCCAGGGATGGACGTGAGGCTGACTGGCCTGTAGTTGCCTGGGTCCTCCTTCTTGCCCTTTTTGAAGACTGGCGTGATATTGACTCTCTTCCAGTCCTCAGGCACCTCCCCTGTTCTCCATGACCTTTCAAAGATGATGGAGAGTGGCCTAGCAATAACATTGGCCAGCTCCCTCAGCACCCATGGGTGCGTTCCATTGGGGCCTGTGGATTTGCGGATGTCAAGTTTGCTTAGATGATCCTCTTCGACCGAGGGAAATCCTCCTTTCTCTGGACTTCCTCTCTTGTCTCCAGAGTCTGAGATTCCTGAGGGCTTATCTTAGCAGTAAAGACTGACGCAAAAAAGCCATTCAGCAACTCTGCCTTCTCTATATCCTTTGTCACCAGGGCACCCGCCCCATTCAGCAGCAGGCCAACATTTTCCCCAGTCTTCCTTTTTCTACTGATGTATTTAAAGAAGCCCTTCTTGTTGTCCTTGACATCCCTTGCTAGATTTAATTCCAAATGGGCCTTAGCCTTCCTTGTCGCATCTCTGCATACGCTGACAGTGTCCCTATATTCCTCCCAAGTGGCCTGTCCCTTTTTCCACATGCTGTAAACTTCCTTCTTCTGTCTGAGCTTCACCAGGAGCTCCCTGTTCATCCATGCAGGTCTCCTGCAGTGCAGCAAGCTGGAATTCTCCAGCACTGTGAAGGTCAGGGCATACGTCTTCCAAACATTCTATCAGTTTTTTAGGATTTTGCACTTGTTCAGGGGTGAAGTTCAAAACCATCGGAGGAGACAACTGTGACAGGTACCTGCCCATATCCTCCCACATACCTTGCCACCCACAACCACACTGTCTTGGGGCAGATTCCTGGGTGGTATTCTTAACTAATTGCTTAACCTTAGGGAGAAAGAGAAACACATTGTGCAGACCTAGCAATAGGAGTATGTTGGTTACCCATGGGTATTCAAAGTACTCAAAAGCTGCTGCAAGTAGTCCATGGGGAAAGAAGGAGGAGGTACCATTCCTGATATTATTCATAAACTGACTTCCAGATCAGGAAAGGAAGACAGTGTAATTTTGAATATTCCCAAAAAGATAATTTCCAGGAGACCAAAATGATAACAATGCAGGGCCTGAATACCAGATTATACTCAAGGCCAGTGCTTTACAACACAGCAAATTAAAAAAGAAAACAAACAAAAACGAACACAGATTTTAGCACATTCTCCGAACGGATATAGAGGAGAAGGGAGAACATGGCACAGATTATATAAGACAGGATCACATTAAAATAATAACAGCAAGCTGAACATGGTGACTAGTAAGTAAGTGTGTTAGTCGTAAGCGTTTTAATCAGTTCTACTGTTATCTCAACTCTTTGCGCCCCACATTGGGTGCCAAAAATGACTGTGGTGGTTTTATTCAGATGGGCAGCAGAGCTCCACCACAACTGCTCTCTCACTCCCCCTCCTCAGAGGGAAAGGGGGAGAAAATACGATGAAGAGGGCTCAAGGGTTGAGATAAGGACAGGGAGATCACTTAACAATTATCGTCATGGGAAAAACAGACTCAGCATAGGGAGATTCATGTCATTTATTGCCTATTACTAACAAACTAGAGCAGTCAGAAAGAAAGAAAAACAAACTAAACACATCTTCCCCCCATCCGCCCTCTTCTACCTCCTCCCCCCAAGTGGCGCAGTGGAATTGGGGAATGGGGGTTGCAGTCAGCCTATAGCACGTTGTCTCTGCCGCTCCTTCACAGTCACTCTCTTCCCCCGCTCCAATGTGGGGTCCCTCCCATGGGATACAGTCCTTCCCAAACTGATCCTACATGGGCTTCCCACAGGCAGCAGCTCCTCAAGAACTGCTCCAAATATGGGTCCGTATCACGGGGTCCATCCATCAGGAGCAAACTGCTCCAATATGGGTCCCCCACGGGCAGCAGCTCCTTTCAGGTCACCTGCTCTTGCATGCGCTCCTCTCCACAGGCTACAGATCTGGCCCAGAGTCTGCTCCGGCAGGTGTTCTCCACAGGCCACAGCCTCCTTTAGGTCAGATCCACCTGCTCCACTGTGGGTTCCTCCACGGGTTGCAGCGTGGAAATCTGCTCTGCCATGGTACACCATGGGCTGCAGGGGGACAACCTGGTCCACCACGGTCCTTTCCACAGGCCGCAGGGGAACTTCAGGTCCAGCGCCTGGAGCACCTCCTCCCCCTCCTTCTTCACTGACCTTGGTGTCTGCTGGGCTGTTCCTCACACCTCACCCAGCTGCTGTTGCGCAGCAATGTTTTTCCCTTTCTTAAATATGCTCTCATAGAGGCACAAACATCGCTTATTGGCTCGGCTCTGGGCAGCGGCAGGTCCCTTTGGATTTGGCTGAAACTGGCCTTTATCTAACATGGGGCAGCTTCTGGAGTCTTCTCGCAGAGGCCACCCCCTGCAGTCCCCCACTACCAAAACCTTGCCACATAAATCCACTACAAGATGACACCAAGCTGAGTGATGCAGCTGATACTTCAGAGGGAAGAGATGACATCCAGAAGGACCTGGACAGTCTTGAGAAGTGGGCTCATGTGAACCTCGTGAAATTCAGCAAGGCCAAGGGCAAGGTCTTAAATCTGGGCTGGGGCAATCCCAAACATCAGTACAGACTGGGGGATGAATGGATTGAGAGCAGCCCTGAAGAGAAGGAAATTAGAAAAGTCATTAGCTCACTCTTTTTTTACAATGAACAAAATTTTCCGTGTCAGGCAATCCGCTTACAAATTAACAATCAGCTCTGCTGTAGAGATATCAGAGCAAATCAAGTATACACACATATTCTCTCTCTCTCTCAGCACAGCCTTGACAAAGCCTTGGCTCTGGGAATTACTACATTAATCAATACAGAAGGATAAATTAAGTATGAGCATAGTCTTATAGATATAGGAACGAAAGGAATCGTTTATTGAGGATATTCCAGACAAAAAATGATTTAAAAGGCATTAACATACAGGTTGAGATGACAAGGTCAGTAATATTTCTAATGATGCCAGAAGGCCCATCAGATTCGGTTGTGGTGATGATGGGGGCAAGATTGCAGAGCAACACAGCTTCTCTCTCATGTCACATGGTGAGCATGTGCAGCACTGATGGGATCACCAGCCTGCCTCCTCCATAAATCTCCTGCACCCTTTTATGCAACACAGGCCCAAAGCCCACAAAGACTGCTCAGCTTTCTGCATGGTGATAATCGTCACTGGAGCCTGATATATGAGTTCCCGATAATTGTGAGATTAGACCCAACAGACTCCTCAGAGTGGGCAAAATGAAACACAGTAGTAAACCTCTGAAGAACTGAAATTTCAGACTATGAATGATGAGGAACACAGGCCAAGGAAATGGGTTTACAAATGTTCAAATGTAGCAGCAACTGCTTGAGTTAGAGCCTTGGAGGTGTGCACTTAATTCTCAGAACAGGATTCAGATAATACAGAAAAATATTCATATATATATTCAGATGGTATAGAAAAAGAGCATGTTCAGACCTCAGTGATGCAAAACATCACTACAGAAGAAAAGTTCTGAGAACCAAAGAGAGTGCAAACAGCGTGTTCAACAAGAAGAGAACAGTTGCATATGGGTGTGTTATAAATGACTGAGTCCCAAATAGGTTTACAATCAAAGTTTACAATTTATTAAACGAATAGAGGCAAGCAAACAGCGCTGGGTGCGCCGGGAGTCTCTGCTCCACCAGGACGCACACCTGTTACGTAAGGCGGCTGGTTTTTATGCTCCTAGGCTAATACATATTCATTACTACTTCTAGAAGAGGCAGGGTTATTATAATTGGTTTCCCGAATCCAAAGTCCTCCCAGGTGCGCCTGCTTATCAGTCTCTGTTAGTCTCTCGGGGGCCGCTCGGACAGGGAGGCTCATATTCTTCCTCCTTATCTAGTGGTCTCTTGGCCCGATGTCAGAAGTTACTGCACGTCCGTGCAGAGTCAGCAGTTTTTCTCTGAAGAAATCCCTTTGTTCGCTTCTCACCTAAACCCAGGCCTCAATGTTAACCCTTCACACCCCTTAGTGGCACGAATTGCTGGACCATTCCTTACAATTCCTCCCCTTCTTTTTAATATCATCAATTCGTGTCTCTTCTTCAACCTTTGTTAGTAACAATTGGATTTCATCAGTCAATTCTCGGGGTGCCCATTTCTTAAGCATCATTATCGACACATCACCTTTTCTCTCCCGAAGTCATCACAAATTGGGTGCTATTTATTATTCGCAGTACCAACAACGTAAAGCAAGGTATCATACAAGGTATAAACAATAATGTCATTACACCACATAAAAATAAAAATAACATCCTTTTAACCCATGGTCCACCGGGCAACCACGAAAAGAAATCCCAATCCATACCCTTCCAGGTTTGTACTGGGACGTGGGCTAACTTCCTAATTTCCTTTGTTATCTGTTTAACCACTTTTCCATTATCATCAATTTGTAAACAACAATTAGAATCGTTCATTTTTCCACACACTCCCCCTTCTTCTGCTAGTAAATAGTCTAAGACCATTCTACGTTGAAAGATAGCATTCCTCATCTGAGTGGATTGATCAGCCAGAAGATCCAAGGTCGTCGCTGTTTGATTGGTTACAACTTCGAGGATAGCTTGCGACCTAATTATTCAGTTCAAATTATAAATAGGTTCTCGGGCTCCTGATACCAACTCATTCGGGTTCCAGGTAGCTGGCCCATAATGCTGTATGATTCTTTCAGGAGGCCATTCATCCTTTCCCCATTTTGGGGCACTATCCCCGGCTAAGGAAGTATCAATAGATCGTTTCACTCTGTTCAGGTCATCATATAATCTTATTCCTAAATGATTTCCTTGTGTTTGTGACAATAAAAAGAACAAGGGTCTTATGTACCCCACATAGCATATTCCCAACCAGTTTCCGGGTAGCCTCTTGTAAGCATGTTTGCCACACACCCAATAATGTCCCTTTAGGGCCCACGTCCCGTTTGGAAAATGACCATCCCATCCATCTTTACCCTTTGGGGCGTGATAATACAGAGTGTCCTTGTTACCGAGTGGTCCTGTTACAATGTCTGCCCCGTTTGTACTCGTATATGCGCGCTTCCAAGCTCCCACGTTGGGTTTCCACTTACAGTCACAATTCAGTTCTCTTTGGCGGCCTGTCATATTATAAGCTGACCAGAAATGTTTAAAGAACACTCGCCTCCCATTCTCATCCTGCCATTTCCAACGATAGACCCGCACCACATGCTATTCCTTAGTGGTGGTATCACGCTGACAGCTCAAGATTTGACCATCGAATTGTCCCCCCGCTTGTGCTCTTGCCACAGTTTCACATCCGGATCCAAAAAATTCTCAATATGAGCATTTCAGCCAAGTCCCGTTTCTCAGCTGAACATGTGTGGCGTTCCATTTCCCACTACGTGCTGTACAGCTTACAGGACTACATCCAGGATCGGTACAATCATATCCGGGGGACAGAGTCCAATTGCAAATGCTTTTTCCCACTGCCACTGTTCCTGTTCTGTTCAAGCAGTATACACCCCGAGTTGACGAGTGCAACTGCCATGGACCTCCTTCCTCTTTCCAAAATTGCGTCCCATTATGAACTTCGCTCAAGTTACTGACCCACCACTTGGGTTCGACCGGGCCTGCTACCCAGGGCCAACTTTCAGTTCCCCCCGGTCCTCCACAAATCCAGCAGTTACTAAGGTTAAAGGCCTTGGCCACTTCCTCCCCCAAAGTGAAAAAGTTATTCCTCCATTCCTGCCCATGGCCCAATTGCCCCTGTAAAAACAATACCAGGAAGTATAGCATTTCTTATCCTTTTTCGCCGTCCAATCTTGAGAGTGTGGGAAGCGCCTTCAATCATGGGGTTGGGCCCGCTTTCAGAGCTTGTGTTACCATTCAGCCCTTCGGGGTGATCCAGCTCCTGGAAAAACTAATCACAATTTTATTACGGGTTTAAAAGGTTCTCATGTTATTTTTCTCAGGACAACCTGATCTTAGCGCGGGAGAAGTCCGGTCGAGGCACTCTCACTCGGCGGTCAATACCCATAGGGGTCGCCTCCCTCGGTAGACCATACACGCCGCAGTGGAGGGTCCTACCCCGGTCTTGCCTTCTCCCTTTCCTCCCTTCAGCCTTGTCCTCTTTATCCAGTGCCCTTAATTCATGCAGAACCTCATTGCTGGGATATCAGTTCCTCTTTAGTCTCAGTTTCAGTTCCCCAGGAGTGGACTCAACCCTCCAGGCTTCGGTAGTTATTGGTCCTTTTATTCTGGATGCGTGGGTCCAACCCCTTTCTGCTGTTCTCACAGCTGTTTCAGTAGTAAGTAAAACAAGGTACGGTCCCTCCCATCGGGGGTTCAATGATTCTTCTCTCCAGGTTTTTATTAAGACCTTGTCTCCTGGTTGTATTTTATGAATAGCAAATCCTAAAGGTGGTGTCTGAGTCATCATCCCAATTTCTCTTAGCTCCTGTAATCTTCTTCCAATGGTAATTATGTATTTCTGGATACTATGATCCTCAACTACATTGTTCCCTAGGGGCATCCCTTGAGAATAAGGCATACCATATAACATTTCATATGATGATAATCCAGTCTCACTGTGTGGTTTAGTTCTTATGTTTAAAAGTGCCAATGGTAAGCATTTCGTTCAGGGCAGCTGTGTCTCGATCATTAACTTAGCCAATTGTTGTTTTATTGTTTGATTCATCCTTTCTACTTTCCCTGAGCTTTGTGGGTGCCACGGAGTGTGGTATTCCCACTGAATACCTTTCAAGGGGTACATCCTTCAAATCTTTGTGGCTGGCGTATGTTCGATTATTTCCACACAATTGTGTTCCAACGGTCCTTCTTCTGGAACGGTTCCTAGAAATACTGCTGGATATAACAGGTTAGTCGTTTTCAAGGTTATGTCATCTTGTTCAGTTAGGATTGCCTGATATTTCATCATCCAGCTGGGTGATAACCAGTGCCCCCCCCCCTTTGTTCCAAAACGGTTGTTACCATATGTGGTCCAAAAACTTCAATACGTTTTCCCATTTGAAGGCAAATAATTTTCTACTATCTTTATCAAGAGGTATGCAAAAGAAGGCATCCTTTAAATCTATCACGGTAAACCATTTATATTTCCCTTTCACAGATGTTAACAATGTGTAAGGATTAGCTACTACCGGGTGAATATCCTTTGTTATTTCATTTATTGCTCTAAGATCTTGTACAAATCTATACTCGCCATTCGGCTTCTTTACTGGAAAAATTGGAGCATTGTATTCTGATTTACATTCTTCCAGAATCTGATATTTGAGAAATTTGTCAATAATTTTCACCATTCCCGTGCCTAGCTTCTATCTTAAGTGGATATTGTTTGATTCAAACAGGTTTGGCTCCTTCCTTTAATTCCACCTTTACCGGTTGTGCCAGTTTCGACTTCCCTGGTACATCTGTTTCCCATACTGCTGGTATAACTGCATTTTCTACTTCTCTTGGAATATTAACAAAGGGTTTATCTTTGATCATTAGGATTTGTCCTACTTTGGACTCAGGTACCTTCATTATTAATTCTCCATCCTCAAAGGTTATTGTTGCATCTAATTTGGCTAATAGATCCCATCCCAAGAGTGGAATCGGGCATTCTGGTACATACAAAAATTCATGGGTTAGTTCCTTACCCCCAAAACACAAATCAAGGGGTTGTAAGAATGACCATTCCTCCTCTTTCCCTGTGGCTCCAATTATTGTAGTTGTCTTAGTTCCTAATGTCCTTTTAAACTATTTAACACTGAATATGTTGCTCCTATTACATTTACTGACTAATTAATACAGAGAAAGAAGCTCCCATAACCAACAAAAAATTCAAGCCTCTGTCTTCGTTTCCTAGCTTTATTTCAACTGGTGGACCTGCTAGGGTAGATGCCCCAGGTCCCCATCATTCCTGACTGTTGTAAGTTTGTCCTGCAGCCTAAGACAATTTCTGATATCAGGGGCTGATTGCCCTGGAAAGAGGCTAGCCAGTTGCCTCTGTTTGTTTTTTTTTTTGTTTTGTTTTGTTTTGTTTTTTAAGCCAGGTCCATTTTTTTTTTCTCATTGCATTTCAAAGTTGGTCCAAAAATTCCATAAATTCCATAGGGGTTTCTTTTGGACCTTGTTGGAACAGATTCTCAATTCCCAATAGCCGATTTAACCAGATTTTAGTATTTACATAATTTCCGGGGTGATTAGGGTCTCAGTGAGGGGGTCGGTCAGGGGAATGCAATCGTTGAAAGTTCCCTGAGCGGTCCCATTGGCAATCTTAGCTCACACAGGAACTCAGGTTGTTTTAAGAGTTAGCTGCTTTTCTGTTTCCACGACAACTCTCTCGGACCCATCACGGTCCCTCTGCCCCAGAGGGCTCACACCCGCGATTTAGAGATCTCAGCCTCGGGTTGAGACGGAACTATTAACATTCCTACATCCTCTTTCCCTGCTCATTCAACTTCAAACAGCTCTGTTAAATACTACACGCCACACAACCTTTAACACCTTCAACAACCCTTTTAACACTTCCTTTATCTTTCTCCAGCCTGTACTTTTCTAATGCCAACACCAAAGGCTCAGTCAGGGGCCAACTTAATTCCAAACCTTTTCCCTCCAAGATGCTGAAACAACATATCACTATACAACATTTCATCCTATTTTCCTTCTCTCCTCAAAAACAACATTAATTGCAAGACACTGTTATAGTCGATTGATCCATAAAGTGGCCATTTAGTTTATATAGTGGCCACCATTGATTGCAATACTTAGTGAAAGTCCTCTTGCTTTCTGTGCCCCCATTTCTAACAATATCCTTCCAATGTGCCAATATGCACCCAAGGAGGCTCTTTTTTTTTTTTTTTTTAGGACGTCTTTTTTTGGATTTTACCCATTTCCTTGATTTCCCATTCCCTTTTATTTATTTATATTAGTTACTGTCCCTTGTTTCAATTTCCACGCAAACCTTTTTATTGCAGGTTTTTACTATCTTTTCCCAATCTTCTTCCCAAATGTCCCAGTTCTCTGGGATTAAACTCTTCTTTCCACATACAAACTTTACTATTTCAGATTATTAATGAGCCCCATTCCAATCATAAATCCGCAGGTCTTCGGAAAAACACCTGAAGCACTCAGCCTTCGGTCTTCTAGACAAACAATAACACCTTTTCCACAAAATTTACATTTCAACAAGACCGAATTTCAAGCCGAATGCTAATTTTTCTCATGCACTTTGTTAGTAAGCCCACACGAAACAAGGAATCACTCCTGTGTATCCGTCGAGATGGGGGTTTAAAAGGTATTGAGGCCTAAATAAATTCGCTCTCCCCCTTCTTACCAAATTCCCAGGGCTCAGGCCCGAACCACCAAAGAAGTGACTCTCCATTCTACGGCTTTGATAATCAGTCAGCCCCCCTCCCCCCATACTTGGGAAACTGACCGAACACCACCGCGAATATACCCAAACTTCTAAACTGTTACTTAGATAATGCTCCCACCTTCCTCCTTGACACAGTCAAAACATTTAAGAACTAAATAGGATTATAAGATGCACCACCGGGGGTGGATTGTTAGGATATAGAGGTGGTAGGTTATCCAATGACTCCTATTCATCATCTTTTTTTTCCTTTTTTTTTTTTTTCTTCTTCTTCAAACTTCTCATCTGTTTTTAGTGTAAATATTGAGGCTGGAAAAGGACGTGAGGTCCTGATCCATAATCCTGCATAATCACTTTCCTCCTGGCTAAAAAGGTTCCTTTGAATTAACATGTATATTTAAGGCCTGGCAAACCCAGTCTTCAAAGGATCTGAAAACGGGCCAAAAGACATGTGGTCTTAAAGGCTACTTTGGCCATTCTATCATACAATACTGGACCATTTTTAATTTACTTTTTTCCTTTTCTGGGGCCCCTATCGTTCCAATTTCTAATCATTATCCCTAATGGACTTTCTGGTGGTATGTCTGGTAATTTGCTCCCTTTTCTCTGGTCCCGGGTCTTCAATTTTGTCTGACCCATCTAGGAATTTTACTGTGGCACTTCCTACAGCCCTTGGTTGCCTTAGTGAGAGTGTCTTGCAGGGGGTTTAGGACCTATCACCCACCCACGAATCCTATAGGAATCGCTTCGGTCCTTCATCGGCCAAGTCCCTCGCGGGAGATTGGAACCGCGGTTAGAAGACCTCCACAATCGCTTCGGAACTACGTTCCGTCTCAATCACACTCTCTCACACACACAGGCAACCGAATCCCACCCAACCGAACGGTATACGCCTTAAATACTTACGACTCCGTCGTCTTCGTTCAGATCTTCGCGCGCAGAATTACGGGCAAAATATAGTGCTGCAGCCGGCAAAGGGAGCTCATAAAAAAATCTAAATCTTTGCTTGCCCTTATTCAGGTTCAAGATGGCATTAGCCCCGACCTGACTCGAACAGGAGCCACCAAATGGTGGGGGCGCCCCTCCTAGATCAAGTCAGAATTCAGGAACCAAGACCATCCCGGACGAGCCCCCAATTGTTATAAATGACTGAGTCCCAAATAGGATTACAATCAAAGTTTACAATTTATTAAATGAATAGAGGCAAGCAAACATCGCTGGGTGCGCCGGGAGTCTCTGCTCCACCAGGACGCACACCTGTTACGTAAGGCGGCTGGTTTTTATGCTCCTAGGCTAATACATATTCATTACTACTTCTAGAAGAGGCAGGGTTATTATAATTGGTTTCCCGAATCCAAAGTCCTCCCAGGTGCGCCTGCTTATCAGTCTCTGTTAGTCTCTCGGGGGCCGCTCGGACAGGGAGGCTCATATTCTTCTTCCTTATCTAGTGGTCTCTTGGTCGGCTGTCAGAAGTTACTGCACGTCCGTGCAGAGTCAGCAGTTTTTCTCTGAAGAAATCCCTTTGTTCTCTTCTCACCTAAACCCAGGCCTCAATGTTAACCCTTCAAATCCCCTAGTGGCACGAATTGCTGGAGCATTCCTTACAGGTGATTGATAACATAAAAGAGGATGCAGAGTCAAAGCAAAAGAACTAGGATGGAAGAATTGTAAAAGGAAATGAATCACCATATAGGCTGTGGTTACACACAGCCTTGAAAAAAAGTCTACGTGGTTTGATTTTGGTGATGAAGGACTGGCTTTGTGCCTGGAAGGCCACATTGCAGCAGCTGTTTAGTGCAGCATTGCCCCAGATGGATCACTGAAAGAAAAAAAAAGGGGGGGGAGGCAGGGTCGAAAGAAGAAAAAACATGGACACAGGAACATAAACGAGACAAAAGTACTACATCTAAATGTGTTTTTTTTTAAGTAAAAAATAAATACTCCAAGAATCATGAAGGATTTCTGCTGACGGCAGAAAAACAATCTAAGACAGGGTGACAAGTTACAAAAGGAAACGACAGGTGCTGAAAGCCAGAAAGGGGCTGAGAAGTACAGCCATGTGCTAGGGACCACTCATTGAGCCGGACGCAGGGAAGAATCGATCCCATTCCAGGGGCCGGGGGCTTAGCCTCACACCCTCACTCGACCGTACAAATCAATTTTCTTTTTGAGCTGCGGCATGCAGGAGTCTAAAGATCTCCGCAAGCATTTGCTACAGGGACGGCACCACCTGAGCAACCCCTAACTTCTCCCGCGGTGACGGTGACAGCTCTGCCCACCGCCGCAGAGGAGGAGGTGACTGCACATGCGCTGTGCGACACGGCGTACCTCCCTTCCGGCCGCCATCTGGCTATCTGCCGCGGCTGTACTTGGCCCCTTGTTCCTGTTTGCGGTTTTCGTGTTTTTTCCCGTTTCGGTAGCGCTGTGCTTGCCCCAGGAAGGTACAAGGGAGACCGTGGGGGTGGTTGGGAGGGTTCGTTACGTGTCTGGGGATGGCGGCGGTGGCTGGGGGGGAGGGGAATAGTAAAGGAAAGACGGTTATGGGCTGAGGTGCTGCGCGCGAGCAGACTATTTTCTCCGTCCCGCCATGGCGGGGTTGGGGCGTCTTCCTGCTGGGGAGTGTGTGGCTGCATAGACTGACGCATACTTGCTCCACCGCTGGGTTGCTGTGGCTTGTGCTGTTGGGTGCTTCCTGGCTTGTTTCATAGGCTTTCTTGTTGCTTCTGCAGATGAAAGAAACAATCATGAATCAAGAAAAGCTTGCCAAGCTCCAGGCTCAAGTGCGCATTGGTGGCAAGGTAGGAATTGCTTCCCCTTCCTGTCTCCTGGCCCGTGAGACTGTACGTCTCTGCCCACATGCAGGGCCTGGGACACGAGGTCCTGAAAGCTTGGGTGGGGAGCAGTCCTGAGGGCTCTCAGTTTGGCTTGACTGTAGGGGAAGCTGCCCTGCTGCAGTGATCTCTAGTCAGTTCAACGGAAGCAGAATGTAGGAGATGAACTTCCAGCTTTTTCTGTTCGGATTTGCTATGTTATAGCTGATTAGAAGCATATGTTCTTGTATGGGCAGTTAGAAGGCACTTAAGGTTTGAAGTAGACCTTAGAGCAAGTGAGCTCAGGTATAGCTCTCATAATAAATTTTAGAGGGTTATGTTCCAAATTCAAGTCGTACATCCTTAAGTTGACCATGGCAGTTTTCTTGCCTTTTAGGACAGCTGAAATTTCTGTACTTGTCATGCTCTTATTATTGTAGAATTAGGAAGTATAATGCGCTTGGAAGACCCTCTTATTTTATCATGACATTTGGATACACTTATAATCGGGGAAAAAAAAAAAGGAAAGACTTTGAACATGTGTATGCTAGCAAATGTTTAAGTTACGGTTTGAGTTTTTTAGCAAGGACTCGTTAATATTGGTTTATATATTTGAGGAAATATACATGTGTTATTTTGGAATACGAACTATTCAACAGAACTATTACTGACAGTCTCCAGTAGCTTTCATTTCTGTGTGGAAGTTTTTGTCTTCAGCTGGAGACTTAGCCTTAAATCAGAGGAAAACTAGTTTTTAACTAGCTTGATGATTTTGCATGTTCTTTAAATGGGTTACTAGTTAACCAGAAAACTATTATATTGTTGATTATGTGTATGTTACTGACATGTATTCTAACACGTTTCTGTCATTGATCATGTAAGAGTATGCATTCAGATTGCAGCTCTTACAACTCTGTGCTCAATATAGGTCTTCTAGAGACATTAAGTGATGCTTATAATATGCTGGTGATGCTGCCATTCAGCTTTGAAATTGGCCTGTGAAATACTTATACTGGGTCTGGCTGGGATGTTAACTTTACTTGCAGCAGCCCGTATGCAATACTTTGAATGTCTGAGCTTGATGGTTTTTTGTTTGTTGGTTTTATAACTGGAAATGATTACTAGAATTCTTCGTGACAAAGTCACCGTATAAATGGAGATTGCCTCCTCCACACCCAAAGTAATCAGCTAAGGGGGAAGAGTAATTTCTCCTTGTGTGAAAAGGCTGCACGTTCTCTGCTGAAAAATTTTCGTGACATTGCAAGGCTGCAGATCTTACAAGCTAAATATTATATTTAGGTGGAGGGGTATTGCACTTCATGTGTAATTTGAGATTTTTGTATAGGGTGTTGGTACAGCTAAACATCATGTCTTCTCTTCCAAACCTTCTTAGAAGACTGGCAAATGAATCTGTGGTCTGCTGTATCCACATTGTTCAGTACAGAGGTAGAGGGGTGTGAACAGCATGTCTCAGCTTGATCAGGGTAGAATTTGCTTACTAAAATCCTGTAATCTTCAGAAGCTTAAATTTGCGGAGATAAAAGCAGCAGCTATTCACTTCAAATTAACTTCAGATTGTCTGAAGCTTGATATCTGTATGTAGTATAGGTAAAAGTGTGGGGGGGGGGGAGGTACATGTTCCTACATAGCCTTTGATTCAAGACAATTTGTAAAAACTTACTGAGAAGTTTTTTGTCCAGAGAAATTTAACATAGGCCTTATGTTGCTCGATTTGTGTGGTAGTCAAGGTACATGAATGAAGCCATTTCTTTCATTACTGTCAGGGAACAGGGAATCTACATAAAGCTTTCTAGACAAAAGACTAAATTTTTGAGTTGTAGTCTTCCACGTTTTAGCTTCATGTGATCTAAAGACAAATTACAGAATCACAGAATGGTTGAGGTTGGTCCAACCCCCCTACCAAGCAGGGTCACTTAGTGTGTGTTGCACAGGATAACATCCAGGCAGGTTTTGAATATTTCCAGAGAAAGAGATTCCACAACCTGTGCCAGTGCTCTGTCACCTGCACAGAAAAGAAGTTCTTCCTAATGTTCAGATGGAACTTGCTGTGCTTCAGTTTGTATCTGTTGCCTCTTGTCCTGTTGCTGGGCACCACTGAAAAGAAAAGAGTCTGGCCCCAT
The DNA here is from genome assembly GCF_040182565.1 of Anser cygnoides. NCBI lineage: Eukaryota > Metazoa > Chordata > Aves > Anseriformes > Anatidae > Anser > Anser cygnoides. Next base: position 925,914 of record NW_027103074.1, on the reverse strand, counting down.
CCTCTTGACACACCCTCCCTTCAGATATCTGTATGTGTTGATAAGATCCTCTCTCAGTCTTTTCTTCTCTAAGCTAAACAGGCCCGGCTCTCTCAGCCTCTTCTCGTATGAGAGATGCTCCAGTCCCCTTGTCATTTTCGTAGCCCTCCGCTGCACTCACTCCAAGAGCTCCATGCCCCTCTTGTACTGGGGAACCCAGAACTGGACATAGTACTCCAGGTGAGGCCTCACCAGGGCTGAGTAGAGGGGAAGGATCACCTCCCTCAACCTGCTGGCAACACTCTTCCGAATGCACCCAGGATACCATTGGCATTCTTAGACACAAGGGCACATTGTTGGCTCATGGTTAACCTGCTGTCCACCAGGACTCCCAGGTCCTTCTCTGCAGAGCTGCTTTCCAGCAGATGAGCCCCCAGCCTGTACTGGTACATGGGGTTATTCCTCCCCAGGTGCAGGACCCTGCACTTGCCTTTGTTGAACTTCATGAGGTTCCTCTCGGCCCAGCCCTCCAGCCTGTCAAGGTCCCTCTGAATGGTCCCTCACACTTCCCCTTCCATTGTTTTGTCTTGACTATGGGGGCGAATGTTACCATTGACAGTTGGCCCTCTGGGTTAGCCAAAGTGTGTGTTATCTGGTCATCGGATTCAGAGACCTCCTCCTCCATTTGAGGGTGCTGGGTAGTGTTAACTGCCGTTTGATAGGTGCAGGCCAGGTCCCAGCACAGTGCAGCAAGCTGGAATTCTCCAGCATTGTGAGGGTCAGGGCATACATCTTTCAATCATTCTGTCATTTTTTTAGGATTTCGCACTTGTTCAGGGGTGAAGTTCAAAACCATCGGAGGAGACAACTGTGACAGGTACCTGCCCATATCCTCCCGCCCACCTTGCCACCCACCACCATGCTGCCTCGGGGTAGAATCCTGGGTGGTATTCTTCACTAATTGTTCACTCCATTCACTACTGCTCTCTGGGGCCATCTGTCCATACAGTTTTTAACCCAGCAAAGGGTGTACCTGTCTCTTAATATGCTTTAAATTTTGGTTAGCCCTGAAGTGGTCAGGCAGTTGGACTAGATGATCTTTGGACGTCTCTTCCAACTGAACTATTCTATTCTATTGCATGAACCACATAAAACAGGATCACATAGTACAATCACAGAATCACAGAATAGCCGAGGTTGGAAGGGACCTCTACAGATCATAGAATCATAGAATGGCCTGAGTTGGAAAGGACCACAAAGATCATCTAGTTCCAACCACCCTGCCATAGGCAGGGACACCATCCACTAGATCAGGTTGCTCAGGGCCTCATCTAACCTGGTCTTGAACACCTCGAGGGATGGGGCATCCACAACCTCTCTGTGCAACCTGTTCCAGTGCCTCACCACCCTCTGAGCGAAGAACTTCCTCCTAGCCTCTAATCTAAATCTCCCCTCTTTTAGTTTAAAACCATTCCCCCTTGTCCTGTCATTATCTGATTGAACAAAGAGTCACTCTCCATCTTTTTTATAAGTCCCCTTGAAGTACTGAAAGGTTGCAGTGAGGTCACCCCAGAGCCTTCTCTTTTGTAGGCTGAACAGCCCCAGCTCTCTCAGCCTTTCTTTGTAGGAGAGGTGCTCCAGCCCCTTGATCATCTTTGTGGCCCTCCTCTGGATCTGCTCTAACAGCTCCACATCCTTCTTGTGCTGGGAGCTCCAGACTTGGACGCAGTACTCCAAGTGGGGCCTCACAAGGGCTGAGTAGAAGGGGACAATCACCTCCCTCGACCTGCTGGCCACTCCTCTTTTAATGCAGCCCAGGATGCAGTTGGCCTTCTGGGCTGCAAGCACGCACTGCCAACTCACATCGAGCTTTTCATCCGTCAGAAAAAATCACAGAATCACAGAACGGATGAGGTTGGAAGGGACCTCTGAAGACCATCTAGTCCAACCCCCCTGCCGAGCAGGATCACCTAGAGCACGTTGCACAGGATGGCATCCAGGTGGATTTTGAATATCTCCAAAGAAGGAGACTCCACAACCTCTCTGGGCAACCTGTTCCAGTGCTCTTTCACCCTCACAGTAAAGAAGTGCCCTCTCATATTCAGCCAGAACTTCCTGTGATTCAGTTTGTGCCTGTCACCTCTCGTCCTGTCGCTGGGCACAACTGAAAAGAGACTGCCTCCACCCTCTTGACACCCTCCTCTCAGATATTTATACACATTGATGAGGTCTCCCCTCAGTCTTCTCTTTTCCAGGATAAACAGGCCCAGCTCTCAGCCTGTCCTCGTACAACAGGTGCTCCAGTCCCCTAACCATCTTCGTAGCCCTCTTCTGGACTCGCTTCAGTAGTTCCACGTCCCTCTTGTACTGGGGAGCCCAGAACTGGACACAATACTCTAGGTGAGGCCTCACCAGGGCTGAGTAGAGGGACAGGATCACCTCCCTTGACCTACTGGCAACACTCTTCCTAATGCACCCCGGGATACCGTTGGCCTTCTGGGCCACAAGGGCGCATTGCTGACTCGTGGTCAGCCTGCTGTCCACCAGGACTCCCAGGCTCCTCTGCAGAGCTGCTCTCCAGCAGGTCAGCCCTCAGCCTGTACTAGTGCTTGGGGTTATTCCTCCCTAGGTGCAGGACCCTGCACTTGCCCTTGTTGAACTTCATGAGGTTCCTCTCGGCCCAACCCTCCAGCCTATCAAGGTCCCTCTGAATGGCAGCACAGCCCTCTGGAGTATCAGCCACTCTTCCGACCTTTGTGTTGTCAGCAAACTTGCTGAGGGTGCACTCCCGTTCCATCATCCATGTCGTTGTTGAATAAGTTGAACAAGACTGGACCCAGTACTGACCCCTGGGGGACACCGCTAGCTACAGGCCTCCAACTAGACTCAGCACCACTGAGCACAACCCTCTGAGCTCTGCCATCCAGCCAATTATCCATCCACCTCACTGTCCACTCATCCATCCCACACTTCCTGAGCTTGTCTATGAGGATGTTATGGGAGACAGTGTCAAAAGCCTTGCTGAAGTCAAGGTAGACCACATCCACTTCTCTCCCCTCATCTACCCAGCTAGTCATCTCATCATAGAAAGCTATCAAATTGGTTAAGCATGATTTCCCCTTGGTGACTCCATGCTGACTACTCCTGATCACCTTATCCTCCACATGCTTGGAGATGATCTCCAGGATGAGCATCGCCTTTCCAGGGATGGACGTGAGGCTGACTGGCCTGTAGTTGCCTGGGTCCTCCTTCTTGCCCTTTTTGAAGACTGGCGTGATATTGACTCTCTTCCAGTCCTCAGGCACCTCCCCTGTTCTCCATGACCTTTCAAAGATGATGGAGAGTGGCCTAGCAATAACATTGGCCAGCTCCCTCAGCACCCATGGGTGCGTTCCATTGGGGCCTGTGGATTTGCGGATGTCAAGTTTGCTTAGATGATCCTCTTCGACCGAGGGAAATCCTCCTTTCTCTGGACTTCCTCTCTTGTCTCCAGAGTCTGAGATTCCTGAGGGCTTATCTTAGCAGTAAAGACTGACGCAAAAAAGCCATTCAGCAACTCTGCCTTCTCTATATCCTTTGTCACCAGGGCACCCGCCCCATTCAGCAGCAGGCCAACATTTTCCCCAGTCTTCCTTTTTCTACTGATGTATTTAAAGAAGCCCTTCTTGTTGTCCTTGACATCCCTTGCTAGATTTAATTCCAAATGGGCCTTAGCCTTCCTTGTCGCATCTCTGCATACGCTGACAGTGTCCCTATATTCCTCCCAAGTGGCCTGTCCCTTTTTCCACATGCTGTAAACTTCCTTCTTCTGTCTGAGCTTCACCAGGAGCTCCCTGTTCATCCATGCAGGTCTCCTGCAGTGCAGCAAGCTGGAATTCTCCAGCACTGTGAAGGTCAGGGCATACGTCTTCCAAACATTCTATCAGTTTTTTAGGATTTTGCACTTGTTCAGGGGTGAAGTTCAAAACCATCGGAGGAGACAACTGTGACAGGTACCTGCCCATATCCTCCCACATACCTTGCCACCCACAACCACACTGTCTTGGGGCAGATTCCTGGGTGGTATTCTTAACTAATTGCTTAACCTTAGGGAGAAAGAGAAACACATTGTGCAGACCTAGCAATAGGAGTATGTTGGTTACCCATGGGTATTCAAAGTACTCAAAAGCTGCTGCAAGTAGTCCATGGGGAAAGAAGGAGGAGGTACCATTCCTGATATTATTCATAAACTGACTTCCAGATCAGGAAAGGAAGACAGTGTAATTTTGAATATTCCCAAAAAGATAATTTCCAGGAGACCAAAATGATAACAATGCAGGGCCTGAATACCAGATTATACTCAAGGCCAGTGCTTTACAACACAGCAAATTAAAAAAGAAAACAAACAAAAACGAACACAGATTTTAGCACATTCTCCGAACGGATATAGAGGAGAAGGGAGAACATGGCACAGATTATATAAGACAGGATCACATTAAAATAATAACAGCAAGCTGAACATGGTGACTAGTAAGTAAGTGTGTTAGTCGTAAGCGTTTTAATCAGTTCTACTGTTATCTCAACTCTTTGCGCCCCACATTGGGTGCCAAAAATGACTGTGGTGGTTTTATTCAGATGGGCAGCAGAGCTCCACCACAACTGCTCTCTCACTCCCCCTCCTCAGAGGGAAAGGGGGAGAAAATACGATGAAGAGGGCTCAAGGGTTGAGATAAGGACAGGGAGATCACTTAACAATTATCGTCATGGGAAAAACAGACTCAGCATAGGGAGATTCATGTCATTTATTGCCTATTACTAACAAACTAGAGCAGTCAGAAAGAAAGAAAAACAAACTAAACACATCTTCCCCCCATCCGCCCTCTTCTACCTCCTCCCCCCAAGTGGCGCAGTGGAATTGGGGAATGGGGGTTGCAGTCAGCCTATAGCACGTTGTCTCTGCCGCTCCTTCACAGTCACTCTCTTCCCCCGCTCCAATGTGGGGTCCCTCCCATGGGATACAGTCCTTCCCAAACTGATCCTACATGGGCTTCCCACAGGCAGCAGCTCCTCAAGAACTGCTCCAAATATGGGTCCGTATCACGGGGTCCATCCATCAGGAGCAAACTGCTCCAATATGGGTCCCCCACGGGCAGCAGCTCCTTTCAGGTCACCTGCTCTTGCATGCGCTCCTCTCCACAGGCTACAGATCTGGCCCAGAGTCTGCTCCGGCAGGTGTTCTCCACAGGCCACAGCCTCCTTTAGGTCAGATCCACCTGCTCCACTGTGGGTTCCTCCACGGGTTGCAGCGTGGAAATCTGCTCTGCCATGGTACACCATGGGCTGCAGGGGGACAACCTGGTCCACCACGGTCCTTTCCACAGGCCGCAGGGGAACTTCAGGTCCAGCGCCTGGAGCACCTCCTCCCCCTCCTTCTTCACTGACCTTGGTGTCTGCTGGGCTGTTCCTCACACCTCACCCAGCTGCTGTTGCGCAGCAATGTTTTTCCCTTTCTTAAATATGCTCTCATAGAGGCACAAACATCGCTTATTGGCTCGGCTCTGGGCAGCGGCAGGTCCCTTTGGATTTGGCTGAAACTGGCCTTTATCTAACATGGGGCAGCTTCTGGAGTCTTCTCGCAGAGGCCACCCCCTGCAGTCCCCCACTACCAAAACCTTGCCACATAAATCCACTACAAGATGACACCAAGCTGAGTGATGCAGCTGATACTTCAGAGGGAAGAGATGACATCCAGAAGGACCTGGACAGTCTTGAGAAGTGGGCTCATGTGAACCTCGTGAAATTCAGCAAGGCCAAGGGCAAGGTCTTAAATCTGGGCTGGGGCAATCCCAAACATCAGTACAGACTGGGGGATGAATGGATTGAGAGCAGCCCTGAAGAGAAGGAAATTAGAAAAGTCATTAGCTCACTCTTTTTTTACAATGAACAAAATTTTCCGTGTCAGGCAATCCGCTTACAAATTAACAATCAGCTCTGCTGTAGAGATATCAGAGCAAATCAAGTATACACACATATTCTCTCTCTCTCTCAGCACAGCCTTGACAAAGCCTTTGGCTCTGGGAATTACTACATTAATCAATACAGAAGGATAAATTAAGTATGAGCATAGTCTTATAGATATAGGAACGAAAGGAATCGTTTATTGAGGATATTCCAGACAAAAAATGATTTAAAAGGCATTAACATACAGGTTGAGATGACAAGGTCAGTAATATTTCTAATGATGCCAGAAGGCCCATCAGATTCGGTTGTGGTGATGATGGGGGCAAGATTGCAGAGCAACACAGCTTCTCTCTCATGTCACATGGTGAGCATGTGCAGCACTGATGGGATCACCAGCCTGCCTCCTCCATAAATCTCCTGCACCCTTTTATGCAACACAGGCCCAAAGCCCACAAAGACTGCTCAGCTTTCTGCATGGTGATAATCGTCACTGGAGCCTGATATATGAGTTCCCGATAATTGTGAGATTAGACCCAACAGACTCCTCAGAGTGGGCAAAATGAAACACAGTAGTAAACCTCTGAAGAACTGAAATTTCAGACTATGAATGATGAGGAACACAGGCCAAGGAAATGGGTTTACAAATGTTCAAATGTAGCAGCAACTGCTTGAGTTAGAGCCTTGGAGGTGTGCACTTAATTCTCAGAACAGGATTCAGATAATACAGAAAAATATTCATATATATATTCAGATGGTATAGAAAAAGAGCATGTTCAGACCTCAGTGATGCAAAACATCACTACAGAAGAAAAGTTCTGAGAACCAAAGAGAGTGCAAACAGCGTGTTCAACAAGAAGAGAACAGTTGCATATGGGTGTGTTATAAATGACTGAGTCCCAAATAGGTTTACAATCAAAGTTTACAATTTATTAAACGAATAGAGGCAAGCAAACAGCGCTGGGTGCGCCGGGAGTCTCTGCTCCACCAGGACGCACACCTGTTACGTAAGGCGGCTGGTTTTTATGCTCCTAGGCTAATACATATTCATTACTACTTCTAGAAGAGGCAGGGTTATTATAATTGGTTTCCCGAATCCAAAGTCCTCCCAGGTGCGCCTGCTTATCAGTCTCTGTTAGTCTCTCGGGGGCCGCTCGGACAGGGAGGCTCATATTCTTCCTCCTTATCTAGTGGTCTCTTGGCCCGATGTCAGAAGTTACTGCACGTCCGTGCAGAGTCAGCAGTTTTTCTCTGAAGAAATCCCTTTGTTCGCTTCTCACCTAAACCCAGGCCTCAATGTTAACCCTTCACACCCCTTAGTGGCACGAATTGCTGGACCATTCCTTACAATTCCTCCCCTTCTTTTTAATATCATCAATTCGTGTCTCTTCTTCAACCTTTGTTAGTAACAATTGGATTTCATCAGTCAGTTCTCGGGGTGCCCATTTCTTAAGCATCATTATCGACACATCACCTTTTCTCTCCCGAAGTCATCACAAATTGGGTGCTATTTATTATTCGCAGTACCAACAACGTAAAGCAAGGTATCATACAAGGTATAAACAATAATGTCATTACACCACATAAAAATAAAAATAACATCCTTTTAACCCATGGTCCACCGGGCAACCACGAAAAGAAATCCCAATCCATACCCTTCCAGGTTTGTACTGGGACGTGGGCTAACTTCCTAATTTCCTTTGTTATCTGTTTAACCACTTTTCCATTATCATCAATTTGTAAACAACAATTAGAATCGTTCATTTTTCCACACACTCCCCCTTCTTCTGCTAGTAAATAGTCTAAGACCATTCTACGTTGAAAGATAGCATTCCTCATCTGAGTGGATTGATCAGCCAGAAGATCCAAGGTCGTCGCTGTTTGATTGGTTACAACTTCGAGGATAGCTTGCGACCTAATTATTCAGTTCAAATTATAAATAGGTTCTCGGGCTCCTGATACCAACTCATTCGGGTTCCAGGTAGCTGGCCCATAATGCTGTATGATTCTTTCAGGAGGCCATTCATCCTTTCCCCATTTTGGGGCACTATCCCCGGCTAAGGAAGTATCAATAGATCGTTTCACTCTGTTCAGGTCATCATATAATCTTATTCCTAAATGATTTCCTTGTGTTTGTGACAATAAAAAGAACAAGGGTCTTATGTACCCCACATAGCATATTCCCAACCAGTTTCCGGGTAGCCTCTTGTAAGCATGTTTGCCACACACCCAATAATGTCCCTTTAGGGCCCACGTCCCGTTTGGAAAATGACCATCCCATCCATCTTTACCCTTTGGGGCGTGATAATACAGAGTGTCCTTGTTACCGAGTGGTCCTGTTACAATGTCTGCCCCGTTTGTACTCGTATATGCGCGCTTCCAAGCTCCCACGTTGGGTTTCCACTTACAGTCACAATTCAGTTCTCTTTGGCGGCCTGTCATATTATAAGCTGACCAGAAATGTTTAAAGAACACTCGCCTCCCATTCTCATCCTGCCATTTCCAACGATAGACCCGCACCACATGCTATTCCTTAGTGGTGGTATCACGCTGACAGCTCAAGATTTGACCATCGAATTGTCCCCCCGCTTGTGCTCTTGCCACAGTTTCACATCCGGATCCAAAAAATTCTCAATATGAGCATTTCAGCCAAGTCCCGTTTCTCAGCTGAACATGTGTGGCGTTCCATTTCCCACTACGTGCTGTACAGCTTACAGGACTACATCCAGGATCGGTACAATCATATCCGGGGGACAGAGTCCAATTGCAAATGCTTTTTCCCACTGCCACTGTTCCTGTTCTGTTCAAGCAGTATACACCCCGAGTTGACGAGTGCAACTGCCATGGACCTCCTTCCTCTTTCCAAAATTGCGTCCCATTATGAACTTCGCTCAAGTTACTGACCCACCACTTGGGTTCGACCGGGCCTGCTACCCAGGGCCAACTTTCAGTTCCCCCCGGTCCTCCACAAATCCAGCAGTTACTAAGGTTAAAGGCCTTGGCCACTTCCTCCCCCAAAGTGAAAAAGTTATTCCTCCATTCCTGCCCATGGCCCAATTGCCCCTGTAAAAACAATACCAGGAAGTATAGCATTTCTTATCCTTTTTCGCCGTCCAATCTTGAGAGTGTGGGAAGCGCCTTCAATCATGGGGTTGGGCCCGCTTTCAGAGCTTGTGTTACCATTCAGCCCTTCGGGGTGATCCAGCTCCTGGAAAAACTAATCACAATTTTATTACGGGTTTAAAAGGTTCTCATGTTATTTTTCTCAGGACAACCTGATCTTAGCGCGGGAGAAGTCCGGTCGAGGCACTCTCACTCGGCGGTCAATACCCATAGGGGTCGCCTCCCTCGGTAGACCATACACGCCGCAGTGGAGGGTCCTACCCCGGTCTTGCCTTCTCCCTTTCCTCCCTTCAGCCTTGTCCTCTTTATCCAGTGCCCTTAATTCATGCAGAACCTCATTGCTGGGATATCAGTTCCTCTTTAGTCTCAGTTTCAGTTCCCCAGGAGTGGACTCAACCCTCCAGGCTTCGGTAGTTATTGGTCCTTTTATTCTGGATGCGTGGGTCCAACCCCTTTCTGCTGTTCTCACAGCTGTTTCAGTAGTAAGTAAAACAAGGTACGGTCCCTCCCATCGGGGGTTCAATGATTCTTCTCTCCAGGTTTTTATTAAGACCTTGTCTCCTGGTTGTATTTTATGAATAGCAAATCCTAAAGGTGGTGTCTGAGTCATCATCCCAATTTCTCTTAGCTCCTGTAATCTTCTTCCAATGGTAATTATGTATTTCTGGATACTATGATCCTCAACTACATTGTTCCCTAGGGGCATCCCTTGAGAATAAGGCATACCATATAACATTTCATATGATGATAATCCAGTCTCACTGTGTGGTTTAGTTCTTATGTTTAAAAGTGCCAATGGTAAGCATTTCGTTCAGGGCAGCTGTGTCTCGATCATTAACTTAGCCAATTGTTGTTTTATTGTTTGATTCATCCTTTCTACTTTCCCTGAGCTTTGTGGGTGCCACGGAGTGTGGTATTCCCACTGAATACCTTTCAAGGGGTACATCCTTCAAATCTTTGTGGCTGGCGTATGTTCGATTATTTCCACACAATTGTGTTCCAACGGTCCTTCTTCTGGAACGGTTCCTAGAAATACTGCTGGATATAACAGGTTAGTCGTTTTCAAGGTTATGTCATCTTGTTCAGTTAGGATTGCCTGATATTTCATCATCCAGCTGGGTGATAACCAGTGCCCCCCCCCCTTTGTTCCAAAACGGTTGTTACCATATGTGGTCCAAAAACTTCAATACGTTTTCCCATTTGAAGGCAAATAATTTTCTACTATCTTTATCAAGAGGTATGCAAAAGAAGGCATCCTTTAAATCTATCACGGTAAACCATTTATATTTCCCTTTCACAGATGTTAACAATGTGTAAGGATTAGCTACTACCGGGTGAATATCCTTTGTTATTTCATTTATTGCTCTAAGATCTTGTACAAATCTATACTCGCCATTCGGCTTCTTTACTGGAAAAATTGGAGCATTGTATTCTGATTTACATTCTTCCAGAATCTGATATTTGAGAAATTTGTCAATAATTTTCACCATTCCCGTGCCTAGCTTCTATCTTAAGTGGATATTGTTTGATTCAAACAGGTTTGGCTCCTTCCTTTAATTCCACCTTTACCGGTTGTGCCAGTTTCGACTTCCCTGGTACATCTGTTTCCCATACTGCTGGTATAACTGCATTTTCTACTTCTCTTGGAATATTAACAAAGGGTTTATCTTTGATCATTAGGATTTGTCCTACTTTGGACTCAGGTACCTTCATTATTAATTCTCCATCCTCAAAGGTTATTGTTGCATCTAATTTGGCTAATAGATCCCATCCCAAGAGTGGAATCGGGCATTCTGGTACATACAAAAATTCATGGGTTAGTTCCTTACCCCCAAAACACAAATCAAGGGGTTGTAAGAATGACCATTCCTCCTCTTTCCCTGTGGCTCCAATTATTGTAGTTGTCTTAGTTCCTAATGTCCTTTTAAACTATTTAACACTGAATATGTTGCTCCTATTACATTTACTGACTAATTAATACAGAGAAAGAAGCTCCCATAACCAACAAAAAATTCAAGCCTCTGTCTTCGTTTCCTAGCTTTATTTCAACTGGTGGACCTGCTAGGGTAGATGCCCCAGGTCCCCATCATTCCTGACTGTTGTAAGTTTGTCCTGCAGCCTAAGACAATTTCTGATATCAGGGGCTGATTGCCCTGGAAAGAGGCTAGCCAGTTGCCTCTGTTTGTTTTTTTTTTTGTTTTGTTTTGTTTTGTTTTTTAAGCCAGGTCCATTTTTTTTTTCTCATTGCATTTCAAAGTTGGTCCAAAAATTCCATAAATTCCATAGGGGTTTCTTTTGGACCTTGTTGGAACAGATTCTCAATTCCCAATAGCCGATTTAACCAGATTTTAGTATTTACATAATTTCCGGGGTGATTAGGGTCTCAGTGAGGGGGTCGGTCAGGGGAATGCAATCGTTGAAAGTTCCCTGAGCGGTCCCATTGGCAATCTTAGCTCACACAGGAACTCAGGTTGTTTTAAGAGTTAGCTGCTTTTCTGTTTCCACGACAACTCTCTCGGACCCATCACGGTCCCTCTGCCCCAGAGGGCTCACACCCGCGATTTAGAGATCTCAGCCTCGGGTTGAGACGGAACTATTAACATTCCTACATCCTCTTTCCCTGCTCATTCAACTTCAAACAGCTCTGTTAAATACTACACGCCACACAACCTTTAACACCTTCAACAACCCTTTTAACACTTCCTTTATCTTTCTCCAGCCTGTACTTTTCTAATGCCAACACCAAAGGCTCAGTCAGGGGCCAACTTAATTCCAAACCTTTTCCCTCCAAGATGCTGAAACAACATATCACTATACAACATTTCATCCTATTTTCCTTCTCTCCTCAAAAACAACATTAATTGCAAGACACTGTTATAGTCGATTGATCCATAAAGTGGCCATTTAGTTTATATAGTGGCCACCATTGATTGCAATACTTAGTGAAAGTCCTCTTGCTTTCTGTGCCCCCATTTCTAACAATATCCTTCCAATGTGCCAATATGCACCCAAGGAGGCTCTTTTTTTTTTTTTTTTTAGGACGTCTTTTTTTGGATTTTACCCATTTCCTTGATTTCCCATTCCCTTTTATTTATTTATATTAGTTACTGTCCCTTGTTTCAATTTCCACGCAAACCTTTTTATTGCAGGTTTTTACTATCTTTTCCCAATCTTCTTCCCAAATGTCCCAGTTCTCTGGGATTAAACTCTTCTTTCCACATACAAACTTTACTATTTCAGATTATTAATGAGCCCCATTCCAATCATAAATCCGCAGGTCTTCGGAAAAACACCTGAAGCACTCAGCCTTCGGTCTTCTAGACAAACAATAACACCTTTTCCACAAAATTTACATTTCAACAAGACCGAATTTCAAGCCGAATGCTAATTTTTCTCATGCACTTTGTTAGTAAGCCCACACGAAACAAGGAATCACTCCTGTGTATCCGTCGAGATGGGGGTTTAAAAGGTATTGAGGCCTAAATAAATTCGCTCTCCCCCTTCTTACCAAATTCCCAGGGCTCAGGCCCGAACCACCAAAGAAGTGACTCTCCATTCTACGGCTTTGATAATCAGTCAGCCCCCCTCCCCCCATACTTGGGAAACTGACCGAACACCACCGCGAATATACCCAAACTTCTAAACTGTTACTTAGATAATGCTCCCACCTTCCTCCTTGACACAGTCAAAACATTTAAGAACTAAATAGGATTATAAGATGCACCACCGGGGGTGGATTGTTAGGATATAGAGGTGGTAGGTTATCCAATGACTCCTATTCATCATCTTTTTTTTCCTTTTTTTTTTTTTTCTTCTTCTTCAAACTTCTCATCTGTTTTTAGTGTAAATATTGAGGCTGGAAAAGGACGTGAGGTCCTGATCCATAATCCTGCATAATCACTTTCCTCCTGGCTAAAAAGGTTCCTTTGAATTAACATGTATATTTAAGGCCTGGCAAACCCAGTCTTCAAAGGATCTGAAAACGGGCCAAAAGACATGTGGTCTTAAAGGCTACTTTGGCCATTCTATCATACAATACTGGACCATTTTTAATTTACTTTTTTCCTTTTCTGGGGCCCCTATCGTTCCAATTTCTAATCATTATCCCTAATGGACTTTCTGGTGGTATGTCTGGTAATTTGCTCCCTTTTCTCTGGTCCCGGGTCTTCAATTTTGTCTGACCCATCTAGGAATTTTACTGTGGCACTTCCTACAGCCCTTGGTTGCCTTAGTGAGAGTGTCTTGCAGGGGGTTTAGGACCTATCACCCACCCACGAATCCTATAGGAATCGCTTCGGTCCTTCATCGGCCAAGTCCCTCGCGGGAGATTGGAACCGCGGTTAGAAGACCTCCACAATCGCTTCGGAACTACGTTCCGTCTCAATCACACTCTCTCACACACACAGGCAACCGAATCCCACCCAACCGAACGGTATACGCCTTAAATACTTACGACTCCGTCGTCTTCGTTCAGATCTTCGCGCGCAGAATTACGGGCAAAATATAGTGCTGCAGCCGGCAAAGGGAGCTCATAAAAAAATCTAAATCTTTGCTTGCCCTTATTCAGGTTCAAGATGGCATTAGCCCCGACCTGACTCGAACAGGAGCCACCAAATGGTGGGGGCGCCCCTCCTAGATCAAGTCAGAATTCAGGAACCAAGACCATCCCGGACGAGCCCCCAATTGTTATAAATGACTGAGTCCCAAATAGGATTACAATCAAAGTTTACAATTTATTAAATGAATAGAGGCAAGCAAACATCGCTGGGTGCGCCGGGAGTCTCTGCTCCACCAGGACGCACACCTGTTACGTAAGGCGGCTGGTTTTTATGCTCCTAGGCTAATACATATTCATTACTACTTCTAGAAGAGGCAGGGTTATTATAATTGGTTTCCCGAATCCAAAGTCCTCCCAGGTGCGCCTGCTTATCAGTCTCTGTTAGTCTCTCGGGGGCCGCTCGGACAGGGAGGCTCATATTCTTCTTCCTTATCTAGTGGTCTCTTGGTCGGCTGTCAGAAGTTACTGCACGTCCGTGCAGAGTCAGCAGTTTTTCTCTGAAGAAATCCCTTTGTTCTCTTCTCACCTAAACCCAGGCCTCAATGTTAACCCTTCAAATCCCCTAGTGGCACGAATTGCTGGAGCATTCCTTACAGGTGATTGATAACATAAAAGAGGATGCAGAGTCAAAGCAAAAGAACTAGGATGGAAGAATTGTAAAAGGAAATGAATCACCATATAGGCTGTGGTTACACACAGCCTTGAAAAAAAGTCTACGTGGTTTGATTTTGGTGATGAAGGACTGGCTTTGTGCCTGGAAGGCCACATTGCAGCAGCTGTTTAGTGCAGCATTGCCCCAGATGGATCACTGAAAGAAAAAAAAAGGGGGGGGAGGCAGGGTCGAAAGAAGAAAAAACATGGACACAGGAACATAAACGAGACAAAAGTACTACATCTAAATGTGTTTTTTTTTAAGTAAAAAATAAATACTCCAAGAATCATGAAGGATTTCTGCTGACGGCAGAAAAACAATCTAAGACAGGGTGACAAGTTACAAAAGGAAACGACAGGTGCTGAAAGCCAGAAAGGGGCTGAGAAGTACAGCCATGTGCTAGGGACCACTCATTGAGCCGGACGCAGGGAAGAATCGATCCCATTCCAGGGGCCGGGGGCTTAGCCTCACACCCTCACTCGACCGTACAAATCAATTTTCTTTTTGAGCTGCGGCATGCAGGAGTCTAAAGATCTCCGCAAGCATTTGCTACAGGGACGGCACCACCTGAGCAACCCCTAACTTCTCCCGCGGTGACGGTGACAGCTCTGCCCACCGCCGCAGAGGAGGAGGTGACTGCACATGCGCTGTGCGACACGGCGTACCTCCCTTCCGGCTGCCATCTGGCTATCTGCCGCGGCTGTACTTGGCCCCTTGTTCCTGTTTGCGGTTTTCGTGTTTTTTCCCGTTTCGGTAGCGCTGTGCTTGCCCCAGGAAGGTACAAGGGAGACCGTGGGGGTGGTTGGGAGGGTTCGTTACGTGTCTGGGGATGGCGGCGGTGGCTGGGGGGGAGGGGAATAGTAAAGGAAAGACGGTTATGGGCTGAGGTGCTGCGCGCGAGCAGACTATTTTCTCCGTCCCGCCATGGCGGGGTTGGGGCGTCTTCCTGCTGGGGAGTGTGTGGCTGCATAGACTGACGCATACTTGCTCCACCGCTGGGTTGCTGTGGCTTGTGCTGTTGGGTGCTTCCTGGCTTGTTTCATAGGCTTTCTTGTTGCTTCTGCAGATGAAAGAAACAATCATGAATCAAGAAAAGCTTGCCAAGCTCCAGGCTCAAGTGCGCATTGGTGGCAAGGTAGGAATTGCTTCCCCTTCCTGTCTCCTGGCCCGTGAGACTGTACGTCTCTGCCCACATGCAGGGCCTGGGACACGAGGTCCTGAAAGCTTGGGTGGGGAGCAGTCCTGAGGGCTCTCAGTTTGGCTTGACTGTAGGGGAAGCTGCCCTGCTGCAGTGATCTCTAGTCAGTTCAACGGAAGCAGAATGTAGGAGATGAACTTCCAGCTTTTTCTGTTCGGATTTGCTATGTTATAGCTGATTAGAAGCATATGTTCTTGTATGGGCAGTTAGAAGGCACTTAAGGTTTGAAGTAGACCTTAGAGCAAGTGAGCTCAGGTATAGCTCTCATAATAAATTTTAGAGGGTTATGTTCCAAATTCAAGTCGTACATCCTTAAGTTGACCATGGCAGTTTTCTTGCCTTTTAGGACAGCTGAAATTTCTGTACTTGTCATGCTCTTATTATTGTAGAATTAGGAAGTATAATGCGCTTGGAAGACCCTCTTATTTTATCATGACATTTGGATACACTTATAATCGGGGAAAAAAAAAAAGGAAAGACTTTGAACATGTGTATGCTAGCAAATGTTTAAGTTACGGTTTGAGTTTTTTAGCAAGGACTCGTTAATATTGGTTTATATATTTGAGGAAATATACATGTGTTATTTTGGAATACGAACTATTCAACAGAACTATTACTGACAGTCTCCAGTAGCTTTCATTTCTGTGTGGAAGTTTTTGTCTTCAGCTGGAGACTTAGCCTTAAATCAGAGGAAAACTAGTTTTTAACTAGCTTGATGATTTTGCATGTTCTTTAAATGGGTTACTAGTTAACCAGAAAACTATTATATTGTTGATTATGTGTATGTTACTGACATGTATTCTAACACGTTTCTGTCATTGATCATGTAAGAGTATGCATTCAGATTGCAGCTCTTACAACTCTGTGCTCAATATAGGTCTTCTAGAGACATTAAGTGATGCTTATAATATGCTGGTGATGCTGCCATTCAGCTTTGAAATTGGCCTGTGAAATACTTATACTGGGTCTGGCTGGGATGTTAACTTTACTTGCAGCAGCCCGTATGCAATACTTTGAATGTCTGAGCTTGATGGTTTTTTGTTTGTTGGTTTTATAACTGGAAATGATTACTAGAATTCTTCGTGACAAAGTCACCGTATAAATGGAGATTGCCTCCTCCACACCCAAAGTAATCAGCTAAGGGGGAAGAGTAATTTCTCCTTGTGTGAAAAGGCTGCACGTTCTCTGCTGAAAAATTTTCGTGACATTGCAAGGCTGCAGATCTTACAAGCTAAATATTATATTTAGGTGGAGGGGTATTGCACTTCATGTGTAATTTGAGATTTTTGTATAGGGTGTTGGTACAGCTAAACATCATGTCTTCTCTTCCAAACCTTCTTAGAAGACTGGCAAATGAATCTGTGGTCTGCTGTATCCACATTGTTCAGTACAGAGGTAGAGGGGTGTGAACAGCATGTCTCAGCTTGATCAGGGTAGAATTTGCTTACTAAAATCCTGTAATCTTCAGAAGCTTAAATTTGCGGAGATAAAAGCAGCAGCTATTCACTTCAAATTAACTTCAGATTGTCTGAAGCTTGATATCTGTATGTAGTATAGGTAAAAGTGTGGGGGGGGGGGAGGTACATGTTCCTACATAGCCTTTGATTCAAGACAATTTGTAAAAACTTACTGAGAAGTTTTTTGTCCAGAGAAATTTAACATAGGCCTTATGTTGCTCGATTTGTGTGGTAGTCAAGGTACATGAATGAAGCCATTTCTTTCATTACTGTCAGGGAACAGGGAATCTACATAAAGCTTTCTAGACAAAAGACTAAATTTTTGAGTTGTAGTCTTCCACGTTTTAGCTTCATGTGATCTAAAGACAAATTACAGAATCACAGAATGGTTGAGGTTGGTCCAACCCCCCTACCAAGCAGGGTCACTTAGTGTGTGTTGCACAGGATAACATCCAGGCAGGTTTTGAATATTTCCAGAGAAAGAGATTCCACAACCTGTGCCAGTGCTCTGTCACCTGCACAGAAAAGAAGTTCTTCCTAATGTTCAGATGGAACTTGCTGTGCTTCAGTTTGTATCTGTTGCCTCTTGTCCTGTTGCTGGGCACCACTGAAAAGAAAAGAGTCTGGCCCCATCCTCTTGACACACCCTCCCTTCAGATATCTGTATGTGTTGATAAGATCCTCTCTCAGTCTTTTCTTCTCTAAGCTAAACAGGCCCGGCTCTCTCAGCCTCTTCTCGTATGAGAGATGCTCCAGTCCCCTTGTCATTTTCGTAGCCCTCCGCTGCACTCACTCCAAGAGCTCCATGCCCCTCTTGTACTGGGGAACCCAGAACTGGACATAGTACTCCAGGTGAGGCCTCACCAGGGCTGAGTAGAGGGGAAGGATCACCTCCCTCAACCTGCTGGCAACACTCTTCCGAATGCACCCAGGATACCATTGGCATTCTTAGACACAAGGGCACATTGTTGGCTCATGGTTAACCTGCTGTCCACCAGGACTCCCAGGTCCTTCTCTGCAGAGCTGCTTTCCAGCAGATGAGCCCCCAGCCTGTACTGGTACATGGGGTTATTCCTCCCCAGGTGCAGGACCCTGCACTTGCCTTTGTTGAACTTCATGAGGTTCCTCTCGGCCCAGCCCTCCAGCCTGTCAAGGTCCCTCTGAATGGTCCCTCACACTTCCCCTTCCATTGTTTTGTCTTGACTATGGGGGCGAATGTTACCATTGACAGTTGGCCCTCTGGGTTAGCCAAAGTGTGTGTTATCTGGTCATCGGATTCAGAGACCTCCTCCTCCATTTGAGGGTGCTGGGTAGTGTTAACTGCCGTTTGATAGGTGCAGGCCAGGTCCCAGCACAGTGCAGCAAGCTGGAATTCTCCAGCATTGTGAGGGTCAGGGCATACATCTTTCAATCATTCTGTCATTTTTTTAGGATTTCGCACTTGTTCAGGGGTGAAGTTCAAAACCATCGGAGGAGACAACTGTGACAGGTACCTGCCCATATCCTCCCGCCCACCTTGCCACCCACCACCATGCTGCCTCGGGGTAGAATCCTGGGTGGTATTCTTCACTAATTGTTCACTCCATTCACTACTGCTCTCTGGGGCCATCTGTCCATACAGTTTTTAACCCAGCAAAGGGTGTACCTGTCTCTTAATATGCTTTAAATTTTGGTTAGCCCTGAAGTGGTCAGGCAGTTGGACTAGATGATCTTTGGACGTCTCTTCCAACTGAACTATTCTATTCTATTGCATGAACCACATAAAACAGGATCACATAGTACAATCACAGAATCACAGAATAGCCGAGGTTGGAAGGGACCTCTAAAGATCATAGAATCATAGAATGGCCTGAGTTGGAAAGGACCACAAAGATCATCTAGTTCCAACCACCCTGCCATAGGCAGGGACACCATCCACTAGATCAGGTTGCTCAGGGCCTCATCTAACCTGGTCTTGAACACCTCGAGGGATGGGGCATCCACAACCTCTCTGTGCAACCTGTTCCAGTGCCTCACCACCCTCTGAGCGAAGAACTTCCTCCTAGCCTCTAATCTAAATCTCCCCTCTTTTAGTTTAAAACCATTCCCCCTTGTCCTGTCATTATCTGATTGAACAAAGAGTCACTCTCCATCTTTTTTATAAGTCCCCTTGAAGTACTGAAAGGTTGCAGTGAGGTCACCCCAGAGCCTTCTCTTTTGTAGGCTGAACAGCCCCAGCTCTCTCAGCCTTTCTTTGTAGGAGAGGTGTTCCAGCCCCTTGATCATCTTTGTGGCCCTCCTCTGGATCTGCTCTAACAGCTCCACATCCTTCTTGTGCTGGGAGCTCCAGACTTGGACGCAGTACTCCAAGTGGGGCCTCACAAGGGCTGAGTAGAAGGGGACAATCACCTCCCTCGACCTGCTGGCCACTCCTCTTTTAATGCAGCCCAGGATGCAGTTGGCCTTCTGGGCTGCAAGCACGCACTGCCAACTCACATCGAGCTTTTCATCCGTCAGAAAAAATCACAGAATCACAGAACGGATGAGGTTGGAAGGGACCTCTGAAGACCATCTAGTCCAACCCCCCTGCCGAGCAGGATCACCTAGAGCACGTTGCACAGGATGGCATCCAGGTGGATTTTGAATATCTCCAAAGAAGGAGACTCCACAACCTCTCTGGGCAACCTGTTCCAGTGCTCTTTCACCCTCACAGTAAAGAAGTGCCCTCTCATATTCAGCCAGAACTTCCTGTGATTCAGTTTGTGCCTGTCACCTCTCGTCCTGTCGCTGGGCACAACTGAAAAGAGACTGCCTCCACCCTCTTGACACCCTCCTCTCAGATATTTATACACATTGATGAGGTCTCCCCTCAGTCTTCTCTTTTCCAGGATAAACAGGCCCAGCTCTCAGCCTGTCCTCGTACAACAGGTGCTCCAGTCCCCTAACCATCTTCGTAGCCCTCTTCTGGACTCGCTTCAGTAGTTCCACGTCCCTCTTGTACTGGGGAGCCCAGAACTGGACACAATACTCTAGGTGAGGCCTCACCAGGGCTGAGTAGAGGGACAGGATCACCTCCCTTGACCTACTGGCAACACTCTTCCTAATGCACCCCGGGATACCGTTGGCCTTCTGGGCCACAAGGGCGCATTGCTGACTCGTGGTCAGCCTGCTGTCCACCAGGACTCCCAGGCTCCTCTGCAGAGCTGCTCTCCAGCAGGTCAGCCCTCAGCCTGTACTAGTGCTTGGGGTTATTCCTCCCTAGGTGCAGGACCCTGCACTTGCCCTTGTTGAACTTCATGAGGTTCCTCTCGGCCCAACCCTCCAGCCTGTCAAGGTCCCTCTGAATGGCAGCACAGCCCTCTGGAGTATCAGCCACTCTTCCGACCTTTGTGTTGTCAGCAAACTTGCTGAGGGTGCACTCCCGTTCCATCATCCATGTCGTTGTTGAATAAGTTGAACAAGACTGGACCCAGTACTGACCCCTGGGGGACACCGCTAGCTACAGGCCTCCAACTAGACTCAGCACCACTGAGCACAACCCTCTGAGCTCTGCCATCCAGCCAATTATCCATCCACCTCACTGTCCACTCATCCATCCCACACTTCCTGAGCTTGTCTATGAGGATGTTATGGGAGACAGTGTCAAAAGCCTTGCTGAAGTCAAGGTAGACCACATCCACTTCTCTCCCCTCATCTACCCAGCTAGTCATCTCATCATAGAAAGCTATCAAATTGGTTAAGCATGATTTCCCCTTGGTGACTCCATGCTGACTACTCCTGATCACCTTATCCTCCACATGCTTGGAGATGATCTCCAGGATGAGCATCGCCTTTCCAGGGATGGACGTGAGGCTGACTGGCCTGTAGTTGCCTGGGTCCTCCTTCTTGCCCTTTTTGAAGACTGGCGTGATATTGACTCTCTTCCAGTCCTCAGGCACCTCCCCTGTTCTCCATGACCTTTCAAAGATGATGGAGAGTGGCCTAGCAATAACATTGGCCAGCTCCCTCAGCACCCATGGGTGCGTTCCATTGGGGCCTGTGGATTTGCGGATGTCAAGTTTGCTTAGATGATCCTCTTCGACCGAGGGAAATCCTCCTTTCTCTGGACTTCCTCTCTTGTCTCCAGAGTCTGAGATTCCTGAGGGCTTATCTTAGCAGTAAAGACTGACGCAAAAAAGCCATTCAGCAACTCTGCCTTCTCTATATCCTTTGTCACCAGGGCACCCGCCCCATTCAGCAGCAGGCCAACATTTTCCCCAGTCTTCCTTTTTCTACTGATGTATTTAAAGAAGCCCTTCTTGTTGTCCTTGACATCCCTTGCTAGATTTAATTCCAAATGGGCCTTAGCCTTCCTTGTCGCATCTCTGCATACGCTGACAGTGTCCCTATATTCCTCCCAAGTGGCCTGTCCCTTTTTCCACATGCTGTAAACTTCCTTCTTCTGTCTGAGCTTCACCAGGAGCTCCCTGTTCATCCATGCAGGTCTCCTGCAGTGCAGCAAGCTGGAATTCTCCAGCACTGTGAAGGTCAGGGCATACGTCTTCCAAACATTCTATCAGTTTTTTAGGATTTTGCACTTGTTCAGGGGTGAAGTTCAAAACCATCGGAGGAGACAACTGTGACAGGTACCTGCCCATATCCTCCCACATACCTTGCCACCCACAACCACACTGTCTTGGGGCAGATTCCTGGGTGGTATTCTTAACTAATTGCTTAACCTTAGGGAGAAAGAGAAACACATTGTGCAGACCTAGCAATAGGAGTATGTTGGTTACCCATGGGTATTCAAAGTACTCAAAAGCTGCTGCAAGTAGTCCATGGGGAAAGAAGGAGGAGGTACCATTCCTGATATTATTCATAAACTGACTTCCAGATCAGGAAAGGAAGACAGTGTAATTTTGAATATTCCCAAAAAGATAATTTCCAGGAGACCAAAATGATAACAATGCAGGGCCTGAATACCAGATTATACTCAAGGCCAGTGCTTTACAACACAGCAAATTAAAAAAGAAAACAAACAAAAACGAACACAGATTTTAGCACATTCTCCGAACGGATATAGAGGAGAAGGGAGAACATGGCACAGATTATATAAGACAGGATCACATCATAGAAGGTTGGTCATAGGTCTTAGAATTTACAGAAGGCTGTGCTCAGTCTTCGGTTTTATGCCTGTGATAACAGTTGAGGGTAAACTTGCAATTTTTCTTTTTTAAGTACGATGCTGCAGAATTCCCATGAGAAATTGTGGAATGAACCTTCTCTAGTGTATTACTTTCTAAAAGCTACACGCTTCTCAGGAGCATGCAAAGCTTGCCTTATAGGAAGGGAAAGACTGCTGCAGTGTGGTTGGAAGGGTGGAGTGGTGTGCGCCATAACACAGAAACGGGACTTTGTATATTAAGTTGATTTGTGGATGACTGCAGAGAAGTTATGTGACTCTGAGGATTGGAGTTTGTGAAGAACTACCTAAATACTTGTTGTGGTTTAACCCGGCTGGCAGCTAAACACCACACAGCCGTTCGCTCACCCTCCCCCCTCCCTCTCTGGGATGGGGGAGAGAAACGGGAAAGTGAAGCCGGTGAGTTGAGATAAAGACAGTTTATTAAGACAGGAATATAATAATATAAGGAATATAAGGAATATAATAATAACAATAATAATAATAATAGTGATAATGATAATAGTATTAATAATAATAATGTGTAAGAAAACAAGTGATGCACAATGCAATTGCTCACCACCCGCTGACCGATGCCCAGCCTATCCCCGAGCAGCCGGCCCCCCCACCCCGGCCAGCCACCCCTATATATTGTTTAGCATGACGTCAGATGGTATGGAATACCCCTTTGGCCAGTTTGGGTCAGCTGTCCTGGGTCTGTCCCCTCCCAGCTCCTGCTGCACCCCCAGCCTGCTCGCTGGCAGGACAGAGCGAGAAGCCGAAAAGTCCTTGGCCTGGTGTAAACACTGCTCTGCAACAATTAAAACATCAGCATGTTATCAGCGCTCTTCTCATCCTAATCCAAAACATAGCACCCTACCAGCTACTATGAGCTACTTAACTCTGTCCTAACTGGAACCAGGACAATACTAATTTTATTTTACTTTCTGCAAAGGGTACTGCCCGCAGAAAGAAGAAGGTGGTCCACAGAACAGCTACAGGAGATGACAAGAAACTTCAGTTTTCTTTGAAGAAACTGGGAGTTAACAATATTTCTGGTATTGAAGAGGTAACTGCTTCAAAGGGGAAAAAATGCTTTTCTATATAGAAATATAAAATGTATCAATATTAATTTTCTGGTAATTAACATCTTAATCTGGTCTGTTTAAGTATATTAGTAAGTCTTTATTGAGCTCTAGGAGCTTCAGCTAGTTTCCTGTTAAATTGAAAAATCATGCTAAACTGCTTGAAGTGTATTGGATTTTTTTTTTTTCTTTCAGGTAAATATGTTTACCAACCAAGGAACAGTCATTCACTTCAATAACCCTAAAGTTCAGGCATCTCTGGCTGCTAACACTTTCACTATTACTGGCCATGCTGAGACAAAGCAGCTGACAGAAATGCTTCCTAGTATCTTAAATCAGCTTGGAGCTGACAGTCTCTCCAGCCTGAGGAGATTGGCAGAAGCCCTACCCAAGCAATGTAAGTTGAAACTTGTCTGCTGACAGCATGAAGTGCATTCATAGGCTTACTTGTATAGCTGCAGTGAAATTCAATGCACTCCTACTTTCTGCAAACGTATTTTAACGTGATTATAAAGAAATGGAACTCAGATCTTATTTATAGCTCAAATCCAACAAAGCATATAACTGAATAAAGCAGATGCACCTGTTTCTCAGTATATCTTGCAGTTGTTCTAGGTCTAGAAAGTTGTTGCTGGAGTTGATTTCATGGTAGCTTACTTCTTGATGTGGCTACCGTATTTAACTCTGGAAGAGTTAAATTCTTAAAAGATATGTTTTGAATATGTTTGTTTTTCCACTTTGAATGGAAACATGAGTGACTTGAGGACAGGCATCTTGGTAATGCTTTGCATCCTCACAGGTATGATGAAGGTATTTCTTGTGTGGGCTTTTTGATAGCTAAGAGGGAATTACACAGTTTTCATCTGAAAATGTTATAATTTCTGTATGTGTGTAGGACAGTGTAGAGAACAGGACTGGTATGAGCATTAAGCTGGATATGCCAACTTCTATTCTATCCTTAAATTAGTAAAAGAACAAACATTCAGTTTCTCCCTAGAATTGTGTGGGAAAAGTAGAGGAGAAACTTAAGTATGTGGTGTTTGGAAAAGGTGGTACTGCTATAGGTTGAGAATTGGGAGGAAAAAGACAGGCTTGTAGACACTGGGAATGTTCCTCATGTCCTGCAGGTAGGGTCTTCCTACTTCCTCTTCTCAAATACTTTGTTCCATACCTTGGAAGGAATGGACTTCCAAAACACAGAAAATGAAGAAGCTTATCAAGGTGTCCAGTTTCTGGTAGTAATGAACTTGATTGTTACATTTCTTTTTTTCTGTGCTTTGTTGTCAGCTAAGACAGCCTCTTTTTCCATTCCTAAAGTTGATGTTACTTCCCTCCTGTTAACTTCCTACGGAAAAAAAACCCACTAGAAGTAGTTCTCAGGAGGTGGTAAACTGCTTCTTTCCCAATGCAGCTCAGGTCCCTCCTTCCTAATGTCATCTCTGTAGCTTCTGTGTGGTAGTAGCAGGGCTTGAAAGAAAGAAAACTTGAAGGGTTAAAAATGATCCACTAAGATCTCTCTTCTCATAACCAAGATCTTTCTTCTCATAACAAAATGGGTATGTTCTGGATAAGCTAAATTGTGCAATTTTAATATTAGGGAAGCTTGTTTAAAATGCTTCCTTTTGTACGACTTGGTAAATGGCTATTTTTTTCTACTTTGGGTGGATGTCAAAGTAGTTGCACAAAACTTTCCATTCAGTATTGTCTGCTAGATTTGGAAGCCTGACATCAAAAGAGTGAAGTATCTGAGATGACTGTATTTGTAGGTGCTAAAGGAAACTTAGTCTGGTTCTAGGGGTGAGAGAAAAATGCAGACAGCTTAGGAGGAAATAACATGGTAACAGCTTTCTGCTGTTAAAAACAAAAAGAGTTAGTGATGACCTCATCACAAGCCCTTTCAGACCAAAGTTTCTGCATTGATCTGTCCTAGTTCTCTAGGAATCAGGTTACAGTGATTTCAGAGGTCTGGTATAAACCCATCTCTCCTCGTGTTTTCCTTGAAAACTGAGAAGGATTAATTAGAATAGACTGAGATGATTGAAAATGTGGGACAGCTTAACCTAGGTAGTACAGCTAAGAATAGCAGTAGTAGTAGTGGCACAGGCACCCAGGGACCTGAGTTAAGTATTCCTAGCATTAGAGTGCTACGGTTTCACAGATACTAATTGGCCTGCTACATTGGACGTGATTAAGTCCCAGTATCTCCAGTAAATGGGAATAGTGACTGAGTTTGCAGAGATGTGGACCAAAACACGTGGTTACCTCAATTGATTAAGTGTAAAATTGTGCATCTAGTTTCATATTCCTCTGACTTTTCCAGGGAACAAGATTATCTTTAAGAGCCTTTAGTCATAGCTGTCTGCCTGCAGCTTCAAAATTACACCTTAATTTTTCTTGAAGCCCAAGGATCATAAGGACTCATCTCTTTTCCTTATAACTTGATGTTGTAAAATAAGTAAGCTTTGAGAACCTCTGAGTAGTCAGTAAACCAAGATGCTTTTAAGATAAATTGGTCTTGGCTCTTGTGTGGTAATCATTTTCAGCTACAAGGCACTCAGTGGCTCTAGATACAGGATAGTAACTAGCAAACTGTTTCTAGCATGCATCTTCCCATTTCCAGCGTTGGGCTGTTTGAGCATGATCAGTAACAAAGGGAATGTGAGCTTCCTAGGCTAGTTGTGTTTATTTAGCAGGGGAATTGTTTAGAGCATTGCAGCTTAACTCAGACTCTTAGATAATGTTTTCAAAAAAAAAAAAACACAAAGAAAAACAACTTTGTAATCAA